>NC_092333.1:593590000-593737500 GCF_046630445.1 Rutidosis leptorrhynchoides | reverse complement strand
TAAACTAAAAATTGTTTACAGCTACACGAGTTGGACCAAGCCCAGTTTTATATACATTTATAAATTTATAATTTTAAAACAATATTTATAATATATATATATATATATATATATATATATATATATATATAATGTATAATGTTTAATTATAGTTAGTAAATAGTAATTTATATTTTCATTATTATTATTATTATTATTATTATTATTATTATTATTATTATTATTTTAACTTTTCATAACCCGTTGACAGAATTAAGTAATGTTGTCGTTGTTATTATAAAAGGATAGAAAATATTTATTTTTTGAAATTGTAGTAACTTGGAAAAAAATCTAGGGAAAACTAATTTAGAAAATAACTGAAAGAACCCCTTTTTAGTTTTGTGAATCTATGTGAATGTGTGATATACGTTTGAGTCTATGGTATAAATTGTTGTAAATTCTTCCAATTTAATCTCACAATTAGTTCTTTAAAATCCTCATTATTATTGGAACTACGGAAACACAAAATTTAGGCTTTGCCTTAGATAACCATTGAAGTGGTTTTTCCAAAATCTAGCAAATGATTTCATTCTTTAAATAGTAGCGCAATCAATACTTGTACTATCTATTATCGAAGAGTGGGGCAAGCATACACAAATGGGGTGGCTCGATATCTTTCTTTTCAAACAATTAGTTATTACAATAAATACGGAACATGCATGCATCAAATACTTGTACGCAACACTTTACAAAGTGATTGCACTTTTACCTAACAAACCAGTTGTACAGAATTTTTAACATATGGTTTGTGACACACTAGGTGAAAACAACAAATAGAATGCAAATTACTCCTTCGTACCATACTAATATTTGAATTTAATGGACAAAAAATACATAATTTAAGAAATCTCATTATTATGTTATTATTATGCTGTATTTTTTTTTTTACTTTACAGTTTTACTCTTTATCTTTTACCAACTTGTTTGTCTTATACGCAAAAAAAAAAATGAATTTTACCTTATTTTTTTTTTAATGTTATCAATAAAGAACATGACACTAATAGAGGTGTCCAATATTTAATTTCATATCATTTAATCTGAAAATCAAACCTAATGAAACTGAATTATTCAAATTGAATTTGAATTCTGTTTTTAGTTTTGCCTTATTAATTTGAATTAAATTGAAAAAAACAATTTCAACTAACAATATATTAAATTATATATATATATATATATATATATATATATATATATATATATATATATATATGGCTAATCAATAGAGAAGTGAATTTTAGGATGAAAGAGAAATAATTTTTTTGTTTTTAAACTGCATAAACTGAACTGAAAGTGAAAGTGAACACTAGGGATGGTATCAAGTTAAAATCCGAACCAAATAAACTGCATAAACTGAAAGTGAACACTAGAGATGGTATCAGGTTAGGTTTGGGTTTGAGCGGGTATAAGCAATCCCCGCCCCTAACCCGATTAAGAAATCATGTCCTAAACCCAGACTCATTCAACGGGTCCCATTCACTTACTGTTCATGCATATTTTTTCCAAGGGAAAACATATACACGGACATCAATGCGAAAGGGTTTTTTAGGCGTCAACGTCGTTGATCTCCAGTCCGGCTACCGTGAATAACCCGTACCCGAGATGATAATCTCGGGAGGGTGGCCAATGAATTGCCCGCCGGTCGATAGTCAGACCCTATCGACGGCAAAGGGAGAAAAAACCCTACAAGACCCGTAGATAAAAACCCTAGAGTTGCGATCGTGAAGACGATCGTGGAGAAGATCCGGCTATAACTGCCGTGTGCGTTGCGGATTTGCGGTGGCGGCGTTGCGGTGTGATCGAATGAGGTGGGAGAGTAAGAGTTGTATGCGATTGGGAGATTGTGAACTTGATGTAGGTTTTGCCCCATATTTATAGATGGGAATTAGGGTTAATTGACTTGGGGTCCAAGTTAATTGTGTAGACCCTAATTGGGCTAAACCCTACGTCATCAAGTCCCCCAAGTTCGGTATGATATTTTTGTCAAGTATCGTATCGAACTTCTCATTATGCTGCGAAAAATAAGTTCACATGAGCCTGCACAAACAACTGTGCGTAAACCCGCGAACAGATGAGCAAAGAACCGCATGCAGAGTGCGCAGGGAAACCGCGTGAACTACCATGCGTAAAACCGCATGAAAATTGCGTCTAAAGTCGCGGACAACTGTGCGCAAAGTGTGCGTAACCTGGACAAAAGCGCGTGGACAGTTGCGCAAGCGCGCGAACATCTGCGCTAAATATTCATGTACTTAAACCGCATATAACGAATTAAAAGCTCAATAAGAAAAGACAAACATTCTCAAACCGAACGATAGACGGTAGAAACACGAGACATAATGCATCGTGTCCCACGGATGGCGCCAAATGTTCATGCATATTTTTTCCAAGGGAAAACCTACACACGGACATCAATGCGAAAGGGTTTTTTTAGGCGTCAACGTCGTTGATCTCCGGTCCGGCTACCGTGAATAACCCGTACCCGAGATGATAATCTCGGGAGGGTGGCCAACGAATTGCCCGCCGGTCGATAGTCAGACCCTATCGACGGCAAAGGGAGAAAAAACCCTACAAGACCCGTAGATAAAAACCCTAGAGTTGCGATCGTGAAGACGATCGTGGAGAAGATCCGGCTATAACTGCCGTGTGCGTTGCGGACTTGCGGTGGCGGCGTTGCGGTGTGATCGAATGAGGTGGTGCTTTCATTGAGAGAGTAAGAGTTGTATGCGATTGGGAGATTGTGAACTTGATGTAGGTTTTGCCCCATATTTATAGATGGGAATTAGGGTTAATTGACTTGGGGTCCAAGTTAATTGTGTAGACCCTAATTGGGCTAAACCCTACGTCATCACTTACTAATTATCGGGTTATATGGATCTCGACTAGTAACGTCAATCTCCGATTACTTGATAACTTTCGGGTTAACGAGTTTCCTCACGGGTATTGAATTTTCCCGTTGTTAACCATTCTCATTCTAAATAACTAAAATATCGAACAATAATATAGAATCACATTGATTTGAATTTCATGTTTAGAGTATAACAAAATCTAAGTAGTGTAACTTATATTACTATTATTATTGTTATTATTATATTATGACTCGTAGTATATTATTATTATTATTATTATTATTATTATTTTTATTATTATTATTATTATTATTATTATTATTATTATTATTATTATTACTTAACTTAAATTGAAATTCAAATTTTCATTGGATCGGACATACAGTTATAAAAATAAATACGGAGTATTAACAAGTCAAATGTAGGACTGCGCACACGCCTAGACAGTAGACACAGATAGAAAATACTCCGGAGTAATAAAATTAAAAAATCAAATATAGGTATGCTCACTCCACTTCCCATTAATTTTCGCTCATGTAATGCATAACCCACACAGGCCACCACCACACCATCATGCATCATCGCATGGAAAAATTCCCATTAATTTTCGCTCATGTAATGCATAACCCACACAGGCCACCACCACACCATCATGCATCATCGCATGGAAAAATCAAGTAACGCGCATTTGAAAGACTTAAAATATAGCCATAATTTTTGTAAACATTAAATTATTATTTAGATATATTATAACATAAAATAAATAAATAAATTTTAAAAAGAACTAATTAAATTTAATTCATATTATTGTTTCTCTATGTTTTTTTTAAACAAGAGTTCAGGATCACCACGAAATATTAAACCATGCATGCGTTTATCTCTCGCAGTTGCATAACCTGCCCCAACTGTTGCTTAGGAGAAAACCCGACCCAATCCGAGGACATGGGCGGTAAAACCCCTCTCCCCCACTGCCTCCGCCACGCGTTGTGCGAATGGCACCGTTGGTTGAAATTCAAGGGTTAATACGCAACCTTGTGTGCAATGCTGCACCCCACGGGAATCGAACTTCTAACATCTCGCTAAGAGAGACATGTCACTACCACATGAGCTACAACACGAGATTTAGTCCGTTGATCACTATCCATAATACGTAAAACTCATCAGAAAAATTATCAAGATACCGGGCTCAACGTCCCTGCCAACAAGATCAAATCCATTAAGGATTGTAAACGAGGTACGAAAGACGCTATCAGGCTGCAAACACTACAAAAGACCTAAAGGTTGTATTTACACGTAAACTCTACATATGAAAGTGTTCATATATATTAGGAATATGTCACATTAGCCCGGCATGTCAGCTCTAAAAGGTTTTAGTCCAATTATCAATGTTGGTAAGTCTATCGTAGAATGACATGTTAACATGGCAAGACCCATTACTCCGTATAAAATAAACCATAGAACTTGTCTATAAATAGTACAATGCTCCTGTCATTTAAACACAAACCGAAAATCTGTTATTAAGACTACTACATTTTTTCTGTCTAAACATTTTCTCTCTAATTGACCAAGTATTCAACTCACTCGATTTCTCTACCGATTTGATCCCTCGTAAATCGATTGTGACCTACCCTCTTGTGATCTTCATCACTAACTGATTTATTCACGATATTCAGACCGTTGTGTAAATAAACAATTCCCAAACATTCCCTCATTCTTTTCACTCATGTTATAACAAGATACCACCTATCTTAACTAGTAACCATAATATGTTTGATCATAACATAATTTTAATTTGGAGTAACACTTTTAGATAAATATAACTAATTTATTTATTAAATTAGTGATCAGTGGTCATAAATGAAAATAAATTGAGAAAGCTGGCGACATTTATAATGCTTATATTTCGTGAGTGAACAATTTTAAACAGATACAAATAGTAAGATAAATAGTTTTTTACAACAGATGCGGTATAAGAATCATCGACCAGGTTCATTGAGCTTTACAACAACTTTTATACTCCGTATAGTAGTGTACGCATATACGATACTTATGGCACGATTACAAGTTTGATATCTAAATCAAGGAAAGTGGATTAAATTCTCCTCTACAAATGTGATACAAGAAAGAACAAGATAAAGTTAATATAGGTGTTATTTGTTTTTAAGATGTTTTTGTCCATAGATTTGCAGATCATGTTTGTAGAAAAGATGTTGTCTAAAGGTATGTATGTTAAATAGTGAAAAATGTTTTTTTTTTCGCGGAATAACTTAATCATGTCCGTAACACTTAGAAGTATATTTCTATGTCTGAGATATTACTATCAGAATAAGAAATTTTTTATTTTACGTTTTCAAAAAAAAAAAAAAAAAAAAAAAACAAATAGTCTACAGTAAAATGTAAACGGGCGCGTACAAGATATATTAAGATATGAAAATTATAAAAACAAAAACATCACCTACGGAGATGGTTTCTCGAGGGCTTTTCGATCGCCCATATGGTGGTTTAGTCCGTTTGATGGGTGGCTTCTTCAGTTTGTTGGTCTCAGAGAGAGTGTTTTTAGGTTCCCCGGTGGTCGTTGCTTGCAGGTTGGTTGATGGTACGGTTCTCTTCTCTCAGATGCGACGTTGTAGTGGTGGATTAGGAATTCCTTTGCAGACTTGGTCGAGTTTGAGAGGGTTTATATAGTTAGGTCTAGGTTTAGGCGGGTGGTTGCAGCTTGGTGTTGCTAATGTATGTCATTTTATGTTTTAATGGATGGTTAGATTTCAATGTTGTTCGATGGTTATAGTTTCAAGGGTGAACGTAGGTTGACGCATGAAGTTGTAACACTCATTTGTAACCCACATCATTGCTTTGATTTATTTATATATATTTATATTTTTGCAAGAAAAAACAGAGATACTTTAAATCTACAAATAATACGGACTAATAATTAATAATGATAATGATAATGACTAATTACTTTATATTATATGTATACTTTTGTATGATGAGTTGGAAAAATAGGGGGAGATACGGTAAAGAAAGAGTAAATGCAAGGAGAAAAAAGGCAAGAATATGGAGCGCTTTCTGTAAATTTGCATCGGTAAGAAGCTATGTTACCTCTGATCTTCGCAATAATCCAAACAAATAAAACAATTTTACTGAAATTTTCGGCACTCGTAATCATGAGATCTATACATGTAAACACTCGTACTCCACCCCGACCCCCATACTTCCATTATCCATCCTATTACACCGCATTCAACTTTTCACTGTACACTCAATATTTTCTAATATTTAATTAAAGAGATTTGATTTTACTACTACTTATTTATTACTTGATTTTAAAAAATCTCATCATTATAATATACTTTTTCTATCCATTACTTTTTAACTATATTTTTATTTTAAATATAAAAGTTAACGGTATAAAAGAAATCTACTTCATTATTCTTATATATTTATGAAAGTGGGATATTAATTTAAAACAGCTCAAAAAAGAATATTAGATTACTAAAATGCGACGGAGAGAGTATTATTTTCTTATTATTTATTAATTATCGTGTATATATAGGATACGTTAAAACTCTCATTTTTTTACATATCAAAATTTATGATTTATGTTTATTTATTTATATAAAATTAAATTAAATTAATAATTATTAAGTGTAAATATTAATATTTCAAATATTGACAAATACAGCTTATGATTTCAAACAAATGATGTATAGATTTATTAAAGAGATTTAGTTTAATTATTACTCCGTATTTACTATTTATTAGCAAAACTCATTATTATTATTATTAATTAGTAATATTTTATTTTTTATGATTATTATTATAAATATAAATATTAATATTAATATTAATATTAATATAAAAGTAAACTACGTCACAATTTACAACTAGATCAAGTTTTGCTTAACAAAATACTAAATATACTAGTGAAATGACATGTGGAACCACGAGGTTGTTTAAACGAAACAGTTTAATTATATGTTTTAGGTATTAAGTGAACGTAAATGTTAAAGTCATTTAGTTTAATGACCCGTAGAATCACAGAGTCCGACCAAGAAACTCGTCAGCTGAACATTTTATCAAACACCTAAAATGCATATTAAACAATCCAAATCTAATCATAAGAGATAATATTAGTTGTCATTTTATTTTAAAAGTGTAAAATAAAAAATAAATTTAAAATTAGTTTAATTCTTCTTAGCTTTTATAACTTCTCGTACTCAATTCAAAATAATTAATTCAAATAATTCAAAATTATTTAATTTTAATAATTATAATAATTATTATTAATAAGATTTAATAATAATAATTAATTAATAAGATTAAATAATAAGATTAAATTTTAATTCAAAATTATTTAGATTAATGAAATCACCAACCATGCTTAGATTTTTTTCTTTTATTTTTTGATTTTTTTTAACAAAGTAATTACCCTAATAATGACATCATTTAATAGAAACTATAGATATAGATACTCGTAATGAAACTGAATTGTAGATTATATTATATTTATATTGCTTATTACTTATTCTTTTCAAATATGTTCATCAATTATTTTAACATACACGTCAACTAAATTTAATGAGCTGATAATAAACCAAATGATTCTTAGCTTTTGCATATTATTTACATAACAAAATTGAAATTATAATGCACTCCATAGTTGAGTATCTTTTTACAGTACATATATATACTCCTATTATTTTATTAAAACTGCAAATTCACATGTTATTAGAAATTAAATACATTTAAGACCGATCAAATATAAAATATATTTTTACTTTTTGTTTTAGGATGAACAGTTGATTGATTTGTAAAATAAAGGCAATTAAAGTAAAGTACAGAGACAGGAAGGAAACAAATTTAATACCTTGCGATTTTATCGTTCCGTTGATGTAACTACAAATAATTTTCTTCTGCTGCACACAACTGCCAAACATGATTATCACGTGACTAGATCATATATACGTACAAATATCCTGTATCTATATCTAGGTTTAAAATGCCTGAAGTTTATTTCAAATTTAATACAGTACCTGATTGATGGATGAATTCAATTGATAACGATGACGATGAATGTGCGTTTATGTGAATTTGCAGAAACTTATAAGAAAGCAAAAGAGAATGTGTGTTTGAATTGAAAGAAGCGATTAATTGATTTGATACGGAACAAAGCACGAGAAAAAGCTTAAATGTGGTTGCTTCTTCTATGGTGGAAATCGATACATATATAGATAGATATAATAATTTGAATCTGTCTATTTTGTAGTATAAAATTGGGAGATTCGAGAATATGTTCGCACGAGCATGTGTTGTTTAGCGATTTTGATTAATCAAAAGGACAAAAAGCCACTTTAATGTTAAACAAAGTGAGATTAATTTATTTAAAAATTAAAAAAAGTTGATTTGTGTTTTTGCTTTAAAGCATGCTCTTGTCTTCCCTATGCCATTAAATATATATACTTTCATTACCTTCTCATAATATCAAATCTTTCATCATAATGATAAAAAAAATACATACATTATAATAAACAATTGTTAGAGAATTATTTATTTTGATACCTTGTATAGATATAGATTTAGAAATTTTGTAGAGGATTAAAAACCGGTAAATGGAGTTATTTATAAAATTAAAGGTAAGTGAAGCTTATATATATATATTGATAAAATTAAGGATTTTTCAACCGGTGCTGTCGTCGACGTACATAACAGTGTCAAAATGACGGTTATAAAAGTGAACTAACACTTTTATGAACGTTAACGATAACTTTAAGGACTGTTATTAAAAAATTTAATTAATTAAAAGTGAAGTTACATAAAGCAGAGAGCTAAGATAAAAGAAAAGCATGAAAGATTCCTTACGACTTTATATTAAATTTGTGTAGTGAAAGGAGTGTTGTTTCTGCTTCTTTTGATGGATGAGTGTTTTTGATTGAAATGTTTTTTGTAGTGAAAATGGAGAAGGAAGAAAGTAGGGAGTGAGTGAGAGTGTATGTTTAAAGAGATAAAGTGGGGGGCTTTGGAAAAGGGGCTGGTGAGTCTGAAGGCACGGCTTTTTGACTAACCTCCTTTATTGAGCAATGCTAGTAGTAGACGTACTCCGTTTTTTATACTTCTCCGTATTTTGTAACATATTTTTGTGAATGATGATATAATATGATATGAGATGTGCATAACTATTTTTTTAACGGCTATATACTTGTATTAATAAAACTTCTAGCAAGAAACTAGAAATATAACTATTTTTTATATGTCAACAATCAATCATACTCTATAGTGTTGTGATGTATAACATTTTAAAGCATATAATTAGTTGTGAACAAATAAAAAATAGTTTTGTACAAATAAAAAATGATTGTGTACATATCACTCCCTTTTTTTATTAAAGTAACTTAAATGATCCGTAAAACTACGATTCTGTTAGATAATTAAGTTTGAACCTGCTATTACAAAAAATACTTATAAAAAATAATCAAATTATACGAGTTTATAGATGAAAACATACCACAAATATTTTGACCGGAACATATGAATCCGAAATAATCAAAGATAAAACTATAGACATATTGATTGATGTACTTAACTTATACATAATAAATGAACTACCTGCATTTAGGGATGGCAATGGATGTCCGATCCACCGGATATGATGTGAATGATGTGAAAAATTAGTAGACCGGGTATGTATGACAATTTATCATCCGTGGATATATTAATTTACCACCCAAAATATATATATACATATAAATATAAGCATATATATTTAATATTATTATATGTGTACAATATAATCTATTAAAATGTTATCGAAAATATAGATTGTGACGAATAATACTAAGTGAATAGTATTAAATTCATATATCTTAAATATATTGCACATCTTTGTTAAAAACATTTTGATGATTTTTTTCATAATAAGAATATTTTTAGAAAAACTTAACATCCAACGGATACTCGATAGCCCGATTAATCCAACGGATATGGATATGTATGAATAAATTATATTTAAATGAATATGGATATGGATTTGGATTTGAAAAATTAAATGAATATGAATATGGATATAAGCACACCCGATCCATATCCGATATATTGTCATCCCTACTCGGCTACTTGCATTCTCGCACTCCCACCACCCTCTTTCAATTTTCCTCAAAATTACTATTTTCATTATCATAAAAGCCAACATTACAACCTTTTAGTGAAACATGTAGTTAGCATACATCTTTAGCGTAGTTAATCCTGCAAAGAGAACATATATTTGAATAATAATAATAATAATAATAATAATAATAATAATAATAATAATAATAATAATAATAATAATAATAATAATAATAATAATAATAATAATAATAATAATCAAGTTTGCATAAGAATTGAATATTTATATTTTTAATAATTATTAATAATAACAAATTACTCTTCAAAAATTTTAACTTAAAACACAAGTATTAGATGAAGGTTTTACCGTATCTTAAAAAGATTTTACATTTGTTCATTAAGTGTTTTGTAAAAGATTGTACATATGATCATAACAGTGTTTTATAATAAGGTCGTACATAATACTTTAAAGATTGTACATATGGTTATGGCCCGTGGGAGTGTTTTGTCATAAAGTTGTACATAATGCTTCAAATATTGTACATATAGTCATGAGGTATTTTATCATAAAGACTTACATAATGTTTCAAATATTGTATATACGGTGATGGAGTGTTTTACCATAAGGTTGTACATAATCATTCCCTTATTGTACATTTGTTTAAGATTTCTTAATTTTTATTAAATATAATTAATTTTTTAATGACATCATAAACCATGTCTTAGAAATTTTCTCCTTTTTCAATTTCTTTTTTTAAGCTTTGAAAAGACTATTTTATGACATCATCATATTTACATTTTAATAAATACAGAGTAGTATAGAAGATATAGATTATAACTCAAAATATAAATATTAAGCAATCCATTGTCAAAAGTCTTATATTAAAGCAAACATTTAAGGATTTAGCCTAGCATAATTATGGAAACAATAAAAGAAAAAATATAGTAAAAGTGTTCATTATAATCTGACATAAATAGATGAAAACTGAGTATCGATATTGATCCTTGATCCAATCTTCAAGCTCTATGATTACGCTCTTTATATTTGGTGAAGTATGGTGTTTAACCCACCAAAATCGGTCAAAAATTGTCCAAAACGGAACAAAAAAAAACGTAATACCCATAAAACCGTTCGACAATTTGATTAAATAGTTTATTCTGACTGCCACGGGATCGCGATCGCGAGCCTTGTATGCTTGTGAACCTCGCGATCGCGAGGTGCCGAATTTGGTGCTTCGCGGTCGCTTTTCTCTTTCTCGGTTCACAAATTTGCCTTTGACTTCGATCTCACGATAGCGAGACTAAATCTCGTGAAAGAGAGACCTGAAACGGCTTTTTGACTTTAAAAACTCACTTTAACTTTTAGCGTTAACTCGGGTTCGAACCTGGAACTTATACATATATGACTTTTTAGCCCCAAAACACCTAAAAAACACCAAAAATCATCAAATAACACCATAATGCAAGTTGGCGTTAATCTTCACTTTAATCTTCAACCTTATCATAAAACCAACAAAATTGAACCCGATATTGCGAAATAATAATGTATAAACCGAGCAATATCAAACGTTATTTGCAACTTACGGTACAACGTTTGAACCCGGACACTTGAGCGTTTACAATTGCACATGTTTAGTTTATGCCAATATACTTCGATAGAACCTTCTCATTCTAGGTTGAATATGTCGGTCTACTATGCTTTTGTTTGCTATCGCAGTATGTGATTATTTTTCTATGCACACGAGGTGAGTTTTATAGCCGCATTTTTACTCATTTTACAACTATTTTATACTTGGGGTGAAAATACATGCTTGTTTACTATTTTACGTTATGGACACAAGTATAAGAAGAAATTCTTTTAAGAATACTCTACACTGAGTTTGAATCGCAAATACCTTAACTTGGTAATTGTTTACTACTGGTATTTGAACTTGTGGGCGCGAATACGTTTATATGGATTCATATGGTTTGACAACTCCGTTCGGACTAGTCGTGCTAGCATTTTACGAGTGCATATTACTTCGTTAGGAGACACTTGATTCGATGTAGCTTTTATATAGAGGGTAACATTGAATATTATTTTTATTAAGTTTGGTTACTAGGTGCTCAACGCTGTTGATTTTTTATATTATTTTTAAAAATCTGTGATATTGTGGTCTTCTTTACTTGACTTAACTTTATATTTTATTATAAACCTATGAACTTATCAACCTTTTATGTTGATACTTTAGCATATTTATTCTCAAGTTTGTAGTTGTTTCCGCTGTTGATGTCCAAGGTGTTCGCATTGAAGCAATGTTATGTGTTCCTTACTAAACATAAATTAGAGGCTTTTTTTTTCTATAAATTTACTTGCAAACTGAATCATATGAATTAAATTACACTTAGTTAATAATGCATATGGTGTTCTTATTGTCTTCCTTCTAATTGCTTTTACACTTCAGTTATCAAAAAATTAAATCAAAAAATAAGTATAAACATACATGTAACGACCCTACTTTTTCCGTTACCTTTTACCATTAATTATTTAACGACCATTAACTGTTTTTAGTGTCACGTCATTTCTATGACCTATATTATTATTTTTGTAATAATATATTAATTATTATGTGCTATGTGAATATTTGTATTCATATTTTAAGTTTTACGTTTCTACGTGTCGCAGATTTCTATCCGGCGAATCTTTTAGGTTTTCAAACCAACGGTTAAGCTTTTGGGATTTTTAAGTCCTAATTATTTTAAATATGATATTTTAATGTCATATTGTGACGACCCGGAAATTTTTGACCAAATTTAAACTTAATTCTAATATGAATTCGACACGATAAGCAAAGTCTGTAATGCTGAGTCTCAAAAATTTTTGAACTGTCTACATGAAAAACCTATAACCCTTGACTAACTCGACGATTCACGAACCTTGTGTGTAAATAAATATGTATGTATATATGCATATATATATATATATATATATATATATATATATATATATATATATATATATATATATATATATATATATATATATATATATATAAATGTATGTGTATGTATAATAAATGTGAAATAATAAAATACAGATTAATCGGTAGAATTAAAAATGTAAAATGATATAGAATATAATAAAGAGGTGATTAAAAAGAAGCTATATATATATATATATATATATATATATATATATATATATATATATATATATATATATATATATATATATATATATATATATATATATATAATTTTATACATGATTGATATTATGTGTATATTGTAAAATATATAAAAGGTATAAATATTATGTGTTGAAATATAATTATGAAATAGCATACTATAATAAATAAATAAATATATATATGAAAATTTCATAAATGAAACATTTTTAATATAGTTATATTTACATATATAATACAACTAATACGCAAACACATATTTTATAATAAAATGTATAAATATTAAGTAGTCAGTATGTGTTATTATAGAATATATTATATAACTAATAATATGTAATAATAACATATTCAATTTAACTACAAGTTTAAATATAGTGTTATATCAATATTATTATTACTTTCATTATTATTTATCAATATCAATATCAATATCAATTATCATTAATAATTATCAATGTATTTAATATTAATATTAATACTATTATTATTATTTTCATTAAAAATATTATTATTATTAATATATCTATAATTATTAACTAATAATATATATTATATCGTACAAGAATAGATTTCCAAATCTGATATCAGTACACCTTAACTATTATAATTTTTGTTTTTGGTCTACAAATTATTGAAAAGTGATATCATACTAGTACGAGCCTGTTATATATCGATATCATATATTTTTTATTATTATTATTTTTATCTTTTTATTATTCAGTCGATCTGTACTTCCAATATAAAACGATTAATACACCTTGTCTTTGAAAATTTATTCGAATTCTCCACCAGCTATATCAATTAAAACTACCACTTATTTATATTATCTAGAAATATAAGCAAATTTTTTTTAAAAACCAATCGACACCTCTGTTTTGTCTATGAATTATCATAGCTCGATTTTGAATTGAATTTCTAAAATTATAAATGCAGTCATCTTAGGAATCATTTACTTAATCTACCTACAAATTCCCACACTCCAATTCGTTTTCATGATTTCGAATTTTCAAAGTCAAACTTTAACAATTAAAAGTCAAACGGGTTGTTCTTCATCAAATTCGAATTATGGCTAATGTTTCTGTTAAAATTGAGAATTGAGAAAGCTTCAAGGATTGATTTTGAACATAATTCATTCAGGAAACGAGATCTAAAACGTTCGATAAACTGATTTTGATGTTGAGTTTTTCTTTGTGTTCTTCGCCAAAAATTGTTTCTGTTTTATAATTTTTTTTTTGTTTTGTTTTGTTTGTTTGTCTGTTATTTAAAAACCTCACAAATAGTCGATTGTAATTCAAGTTCAAACCTTAATTGGATTTGTAATTCGTGATTGGATTGATTAATGCTCTGGTCGATTGAAAAGGGAAGAAGGAGGGGAAGAAGGTACATTGTTAAATATATGGGTTTAAAATTAAAGGTATTTAATATAAATCAGAAAAGTACACAGCATAGCGATGGTTAAGGGTTAGTGTCGGGTTTCGAGAGGTCGCGGGTTCGAGTCCCATCGTGGGCTTTTCTTTTTGGTGGAAGTTTTAAAAGGGTATATATATTTTATTTCCATTTCTATTATCATTATTATTATTATTATTATTATTATTATTATTATTATTATTATTATTATTATTATTATTATTATTATTATTATTATTATTATTGTTGTTGTTGTTGTTGTTGTTGTTGTTGTTGTTGTTGTTGTTGTTGTTGTTGTTGTTGTTGTTGTTGTTGTTGTTGTTGTTGTTGTTGTTGTTGTTGTTGTTGTTGTTG
This sequence comes from Rutidosis leptorrhynchoides, assembly GCF_046630445.1. Taxonomy (NCBI): domain Eukaryota; kingdom Viridiplantae; phylum Streptophyta; class Magnoliopsida; order Asterales; family Asteraceae; genus Rutidosis; species Rutidosis leptorrhynchoides. The sequence goes on along the minus strand of NC_092333.1, from coordinate 593,722,586 downwards.
TTAGTGTTGTTATTTTTGTTATTATTAGAGTTATAAAGATTATTATTATTATCACTTGCATAAGTATTAAAATTATTAAAATTATTATTAGTATTACTAATACAAGTAGTAAATATAAATTATTATTAATACGATTATAATTACAATGATGATATATATTGTTATTACTAAAATTAATATCATTACTAATATGTGTGTTATTATTATTAACATGTTTAGGATTATTATTATCATTATTAACGATATCATTATTATTATTAGTATTATCATTATTAATAAAGTTATTATTAGTAACTCGCTAATATAAAAAATATCATTTTTAACAAATAAAATTTTTTATACAAAATATATTTAGTACATATACTATAACGATATTAACATCTCATATAACTACATATTAACATTATATAGATAAATATATATTTTTATCATGTATAAACCCTAAAATAAATTGTTATATTAGCTATATAAATATATAAACTAAATATATTAAATTTATCTATATCTATATAACATATGAGATAACATGTATATTATTAATAATAATATATATAAACTTGTTCGATTACGAATTATTAAACTTGTTCGATTACGATTATATGTTTTAATAGATATACAAATGATATAGGTTCGTGAATCTGAGGTCAACCCTGCATTGTTAAATGTCGTCCTATGTATTTTTACTACAAAATACATTAAGTGAGTTCATTTTCTCCCTTTTACTCATTACATTTTTGGGCTGAGAATACATGCACTGTTTTACAATATTTATATGCGTGAGTTCATTTGATTCCCTTTTACTCTTTACATTTTTGGGACTGAGAATACATGCGCTACTTTTACAACTGCTTTATTAAATACTTTTGAAATACATTTTTGAACTGCGAATACATGAAATGCTTTTATAAATGTTTGACGAGATAGACACAAGCAAAACATTCCTCGAATGAATTATGTGGACGTGATAATTGCCACCATTGAATTATGTGGACGTGATAATTGCCACAATTGATATGAATATTTTTTCCCTGATTATTATTGCTTGGTAACCTAAGAATTAGGGAACATCACTAATTTTGAGAATTAGTGCACGCCTATTTGACGTGAATCCTAAAGGTAGCTACCGGGTTTAACACCCCCACCCAGAATGTTCACTAGATGGAAGGGCTAGTGGGCGTGGTGTTTAGTACTTCGAAGTTTATATGATTATTATACAGACGAGATGTTCTGTTTTGGGGATATTATTATGCGCATTATATGTTAAGGTCGGTTACCAAGCCAAGCTATGAAAGCAATGAAAAGTGAATGTTATGTATCGAGAGAATGATTTTATACACAGGTTATGTGTATGTTATTTTTGTGCACGAGATATGTGTACGGTTACTAAGATTTATGAAAGATGATTTCGTACACGAGAAAGGTGTACTGTATTTAAAAGATATCGCATGTACATTACAGGTGGGTATAGGATTCGGGCCCATTTGTACCATGCAGAATTTAAATCTTGTGGTCTATCAAAAATGATGAATTTTATTGTTTTATGATAAACCTATGAACTCACCAACCTTTTGGTTGACACTTTTAAGCATGTTTATACTCAGGTATGAAAGAAATCTTCCTCTGTGCATTTGCTCATTTTAGAGATATTACTTGGAGTCATTCATGACATATTTCAAAAGACGTTTCATTCGAGTCTTTGAGTTCATCAAGATTTTTATTAAGTCAAATATAGTTGGATATATTATGAAATGGTATGCATGCCGTCAACCTTTGATGTAAAGAAAGTTTGTCTTTTCAAAAACTAATGCAATGTTTGTAAAATGTATCATATAGAGGTCAAGTACCTCGCGATGTAATCAACTATTGTGAATCGTTTGTAATTGATATGGACTTCGTCCAGATGGATTAGAACGGGTCATGAAAGTTGGTATTAGAGCGGTGGTCTTAGCGAACCAGGTGTTGCATTAGTGTGTCTAACTGATAGTTGTTTAGATGCATTAGTGAATCTGGACTTCGACCGTGTCTGCATGTCAAAAGTTTTGCTTATCATTTCTAGTCGAAAATTACCTGCTTATCATCCTAAAAGTCTAGACACGTCTTACTGCCTCTATTGCATAGACAGTGTATAGATAAATCCATATCTTAGCGTATCTGTTACTGTTACCTTTGCCTGACAGCTTCCGTAGATTCCTCAGTAACTTATGGCATTTTAGTATTATATATGCATATGTAAATCATGTATTGCAGGGTACTAATCTACATCCTATAATCTATTTCTTATCGAAAATCCTTCATCTGATCGTACGATATGAATCCCTCAACCAGTTCGAGTCCCTTAGATTTCGATAGCTATTCCGATAGTTATTCCGACAGCTATTCCGATATGGAGTTTCACCTAAGCTCCGAAAGCAGTGTCACCAGAATAAATCAACCAATCATCCATTCCCAATTCATCTGATGGGTTCATAGTCGACTTAATCAATGGAGACGCGAAGAAGGCGATCTTTTCCACTAACCAAATTGCCCTCTTGACGAATAACCCGAAGAACTTACCGGTGAATCAATCCGAAACACCATTTTCACCCTCATTTCCAGAGTAGCTCGACATGATTATATTCTATCCACAATTCTAAACCTTATTCATCCGCTCGTTCATACCGACAATCATCCCGGAGTAATAGCAGAAGTCAACGAGCTTCGCATCCGAGTTGTAGCCTTGGAAAATATGGTGCAAAACATACCAACTTCAGTAACATCACTGACACCAATAGTACCACCAACAACTCAAGTTTCATCATCACATGTGTGACAACCCGGAAATTTCCAACCAAATTTAAACTTTAATCTTTATATGTTTCCGACACGATAAGCAATATTTGTTAAGTTAAATTTCAAGAATTTTAAACTATGTTCATACATTCATTCAACCTCGACCAAGTTCCAACGATTCACAAACCATTAAACGAATATGATTATATATGTATATGTGTATATATATATTATAACTTGAAACGTAAACAAAATATTAGATTAAATACTTTATATGATTGTATCTGTTTCAAAATATTTATCAATAGAATTAGAAGATAAGATCAAATGATTGAATTATCAGATATATTGAATTATGATTACAAGTCTCTGTTGAAAGGTCCACGTTGATTTGAGAAATCTTTCCATTTTAACAATATTCGGAAAATGGTAAAGTGATTTATAAATAAGAACAAATTGTCAATCATTGAGAACTAGACAAAGGATAGTGGAAGATTGAATCTCATAAAGACTCGATTGATCTATTTAGTTTCAAACGTACAAAAACGTTTTCAGTTTAAAAAGAACTTTATTATTAAAACGTATATAACTTTTATAAATATCTAGAACCACTTCTGACAACTCATTACTTAACTAGTATGATAAAGATAACGATATTTATATTTTATTTTATTAAATATATATAACGATTTAAATTAATATTATATAAATTTATACGCGTATTATACGTACATAGTTTTATACTTTTAATATACTTAAACTTTACCTTTACTTTATTTTTACTTACTTTAACTTTAATAATTCACTTTAATAATTCATACTTTAATAATTCACTTTAATAATTCATACTTTAATAATTCACTTTAATAATTCATACTTTAATAATTCACTTTAATAATTCATACTTTAATAATTCACTTTAATAATTCAAAAATCTATTATAAATAGAATTCAATAGGTTTCATTATTTCATAGAAACTTGAAAATATTTTTCTCTAAACTCTCTCAATTGATTTACATATATATATTTACTCCGTATTATTTCAAGATATTATTAGTATACATAAAATATTACGACGGAGTGCTGTCCGAGTGGTTTCGAAATTGTGTTTCGAGTAGGATAGGATTAAGGAAATTATGGGTTATAGCTATGGAGATGATTGAGTATGGTTCATGGGTATGCTCGTGAGGTCAATATAGTGTTTATCATTTCCGTTGCGTCTACGTACCTTTCCTGCAATATTGAATATCAATATTGATACGTTCGTGAATCCGAGGCCAACCTTGCACTTGTTCAATGACGTTATATGTATTTTTACTACGAAATACAGTATGGTGAGTTTCATTTGCCCTTTTTACTCTTTACGTTTTTAGGCTGAGAATACATGCAAATGCTTTATTAACTGTTTTACAACATTTATATGCGTGAGTTTCATTTGCTCCCTTTTTACTCATTACATTTTTGGGCTGAGAATACATGCAATGTTTAAATAACTGTTTTTGCAATATTTATATGCGTGAGTTTCATTATTCCCTTTTTAAATACGTTTGCAATATATATTTTTGGGACTGAGAATACATGCGCTGTTTTTATAACTGTTTTACGAAATAGACACAAGTAATTGAAACTACATTATATGGTTGAATGATCGAAATCGAATATGCCCCTTTTTATTAAGTCTGGTAATCTAAGAATTAGGGAACAGACACCCTAATTGACGCGAATCCTAAAGATAGATCTATTGGGCCTAACAAACCCCATCCAAAGTACCGGATGCTTTAGTACTTCGAAATTTATATCATGTCCGAAGGAGGATCCCGGAATGATAGGGGATATTCTTATATGTATCTAGTTAATGTCGGTTACCAGGTGTTTACCATATGAATGATTATTTTTGTCTCTATGCATGGGACGTATATTTATGAGAACTGGAAATGAAATTCTTGTGGTCTATTAAAATGATGAAAATAAATGAGTATGATAAACTAATGAACTCACCAATCTTTTGGTTGACACTTTAAAGCATGTTTATTTTCAGATGTTAAAGAAATCTTCCGCTGTGCATTTGCTCATTTTAAAGATATTTCTTGGAGTCTTTCATAGCATATTACGAAGAACGTTGCATTCGAGTCATTGAGTTCATCAAAGATTATTATTAAATCAATTTATAGTTGGATAGTGGATATTATGAAATGGTATGCATGCCTGTCAATTTTCGATGTAAAGAAAATTTGTCTTTTAAAAACGAATGCAATGTTTGTAAAATGTATCATATAGAGGTCAAATACCTCGCAATGTAATCAACTATTGTGAATCGTTTATAATGTATATGAACGGGTCCTTTCAACATGCCTCAACATCTCATTCTGTACCGCGAGTATAATCACCGTTCTACGTATCTGTGACGATCGCTCCAAATCCATATGGACAATACGTCATTCATCATTTCATTGCGAGGTATTTGACCTCTATATGATACGTTTTGTAAACATTGCATTCTTTTGAAAAGGCACACCATATATGAATATTTAAATCAAAGGTTTTCGACATCTGATGATTTCTACATATAGACAATCATCGTAATATAATAGTTTACAATGATACTTCCGTTGACAATGCAGTCAAAATAAGATACATGGTGATGATTTGGTGAATGCAACGTTTCCTTGAAAAGCATGCAAGACTCCATGCACATAGCTTATCTAACATATAAGCAAACTGCGGAAGACTTTTAGGGAACCTGAGAATAAACATGTTAACAAGTGTCAACACAAAGGTTGGTGAGTTCATAGTCTTATTGTTTCGCATAATCTGTATATAAAAGTGGATCACAAGATTTCAGTTGTTTCATTCAGAAACGTTTATCAAAATATTCTACAAGATTGAGCACCCTGGTAGCTAAACTTTAACGTTATAATAAGTACCCCTGTTTTAACATACATGCAACCAACATGTACAATACAAGCAAACCAACGTGTACTAAACTCAAATAGCATACGTCTGTTTTATAGTTCAGGCTAGGGTTTCTATACCTGGAACAGACGGGGATGTCAAGCCCTATGGATCCATATACCTCTATTCGCGCCCATCGGTTCTTATAACCGATAGTTACTAATTACCAAAGCTAAGGGATTTTCGGTTCAAACTCAGTGTAGAATTTAGTATGTACTTGTATCCATTGCGTTTAAAATAAAGTGCATGTATTCTCAGCCCAAAATATATATTGCAAAAGCAATTAAAAAGGGAGCAATGAAACTCACCTTAGCAGCACATAAAGTTGTTCATCGTAATATGACCGAAACTCGGAATATCAAATAATCGTAGATCTCAACCTAGAGAACATATGTTGGTCAATAAATGTCTATCAAGCTAGGTCAAGTCATAGTGTATCAAAATCCTAATGCTCGATATCGACATACAAAAGTTATCCAATGTTGTTTCAAAAAGTCAATTTTGACAATAGTTCAACAAACGAGACGTACCTTATATAAGGATTCATTTACTCGGCTGGTAATATTTAAAAATCCATTTAAGTTGTTTAAATCTTAATTGCAGATTCAAAAGCAATTTCAATTAACGTCAATCATAATTCAGTTGATCATATCTTTTAATCCGTTCATCGAACTTATTCGATATCTAAATGAAAAGTTATTGATTTTTCGTCAGCTTTCCAAAAACATGTATATCATATACCTTTTACTAGTAATATATGTATTTAATTCGTGATTCATTATAAACTGTTTAACGACGAAATTTAGCATACTGGCATGCCTAAACATATATACTCGAGCACTAGACATGGATACACAATTAATATATAAAAGATAAGATATGAATGCTTACGTATCAATATTGTGATTTCATATTGCAGGAAAGTACGTAGACGCAACGAAGATGATAAACACTAGGTTTGATGTTATACGAGCGGTATATGAAATAGTATTAATTTTTGCTAGGAAATACTATTAAATACGATACATTTTTACACAAGTTATTTATTTATTTATAGAGTGGATATACCTAAACCTTGCTACAACACTTATAGGCAGTGTACCTAATCGTACAGTAGTGTAGTTTTTAGTAAGTCCGGTTCGTCCACAGGGAACTTGCCAAGTTTAACGCTATATTTTTAACTTATAATTGTAAAAATACAAAAATATATATAAGTAGTATTATTATAATAAAAGGGGGTTTTTACCGTTTAATGACCAGTTTTTCGATTTTAAAACTTTAGTCGCAGTTAAAACTTAATGTAAAATATTAAAAATAAATACAACTTAATTTCAAGCGTAAAGTAAAAGACAATAATGAAATTGTGATAAATAAAAGTGCGTAAAGTAAATGACAATAAATAAAGTTGCGATAATTAAAAAGTACGATAATTAAAAGTGCAATTAAATATGAAATAAAGGAATTATGCTTATTTAAACTTTCGTAATCATGATGTTTGACGTGTTGATTTTAGTTTATTACCATGGGTTAATTGTCCTTTGTCCTGGATTATTCAATATGTCCATACGGTTTTGTCCATAATAGTCCATCAGTCATAAATATAAAGTGTGAGAGTCTTCGTCAAATTATCCTTATACCCGAAGTCAAATATTCCAACTAATTGGGGACTCGAATTGTAACAAGGTCTTAATACTTTGTTTAATGAATGCACCAGGTTATCGACTGCGTGTAATCCAAGGCTTTATTACTTTGTTAACAATTACACCAATTACCCTTGAATGTAATCCACCCCTATTTCAACTAGTCCATTAACTATTAATCCAGTTCCGTGTCCGGTAAAATGAACAATTATTGGTATTTATAGATATCCCGCCCACCGTACCCAGTCAAGCGTATGTGGTTATATATAAATACATCAAATTATAAGTCTATATATTAAATTAACGAGGCATCATTTAGTTAATATAAAGCCCATTAATAGCTCATAGTCTAATTTCCACAAGTGTCGTTCTTTTATCCAAACCCCAATTATGGTACAAAGCCCAATTACCCTGTCTTTAATATTTTAGCCAACATCATGATTACTTCGGCATTAAATAAGCATAATAATAACTTAGCTACGAGACATTAATTTAAAAAGGTTGAACATAACTTACAATGATTAATAATAGCGTAGCGTTACACGGACAGAATTTCGACTTACACCCTTACAACATTCGCTAACATACCCTTATTATTAAAATTTAAATTTAAATTAAAATTAAAATTAAAATTAAAATTAAAATTATAATATATATATATATATATATATATATATATATATATATATATATATATATATATATATATATATACGTCGATAGATGAAGAAGAGAAAAAGATGTGTTTGTTCGATCACCAAACTGCGAATTTATAGGGGTGTGGCCAGAAAAAGTGACCCATGCGATCGCATGGAAATTGCACTTCCAGGCCATGCGATCGCATGGCCTGCTTTTCCAGCTCACATGATTTTGTTTACTTCTTGCCGACGGTTTAATAAATAAATATAATATATAAATAATTTTAAGAATTATTTAAATATTATATTATATTTATGTGCATAGTTGACTTGTAATTTTTGCTTCGTTGCGTCGCGCGTTGAGAGTTGACTCTGGTCCCGGTTCCAGATTTTCGAACGTCCTTGCGTACAATTTAATATCTTGTATTTTGCGTTTTGCGACTTGTACTCTTCTAATTTTGAGACGTTTCTCATCAATAATTTGAACTACTTTGATTGTACTTTGTACTTTTGAGCTTTTTGGTCGTTTGCGTCTTCAATTCGTCGAATCTGTCTTTTGTCTTCACCTTTTATTATTTAAACGAATATCACTTGTAAATAGAACAATTGCAACTAAAAGCTTGTCTTTCGTGAGGGATAATGCTATGAAATATATGTTCGTTTTTAGTATTATCAAATATTCCCACACTTGAGCGTTGCTTGTTCTCAAGCAATATAGTCTTGAAATAAAAATACTAGAATCACTTCATTATTCTTCACACTTTGTACATCAGTGATTTCTATACGGAGGTATAAACAATGATAGTAACGTTGTGGTTTACAGTCCCATATGACTATGAAAATTTAGATCCTTAAGGAAATTGGATCTTTATGAAAACATTTGATCTTTTGAAAATTCAATCTAGTTTTTACCCTAGATAAGTTTTCCGGAATAACCCTTCACCGGTGTTTACAAAATTGTTTTTGTAGGTTTTGTGGGTTTCAGATTTAAAAATTTTAGCTCAAAACTTATGATTTTGTGTCACCCACTTGCTAACCTTGTATTGGGAAAGCAACACGTCCAGTATACTTGCTCCGTATATTACCTTTCGGTAAACTACCATCCGGTTGTAAAGGAAAGCGTTGAACAAGCAACTATTAAGGCAATGTCCCCTGACATGCTTTTAATTATGGTCTATATCGTGTCGGATGCAATTACTATCCTTTGTAGGAGCAATAGTAAAGCTCACCCTATAGTTTTTCGGTCTGGCACAAGGTCATATCTTTGACCATGCTATGCAACCACCGTTCTTACGGTTGACACCCGATTTGGATCAGGTAACCTAATGAATTCCAGGTGAATTCCTAGGATTTTACGTTCAATGGTAATGAACGCATTAAAAATGGGTTTTCAGAAAACAAATCGGTTTGTAATTTTGATCAAAATATTTTCTCATTCAAGCTCGAGTTTAGATATCATCGAATTCCATGAGTTTGTAATTCTCAATCTTTAAGGTCAATCTCTAGGATTGAGTAATATCAGTCTTAAAAGCTGATTTTTGATCTTTAAAGGAGATTATCCTTTCTGGGGATCTGATTCATAAGTCTTATCAAGCTAATTTGCACGGCGCCCTCCCCATTTTACGAGACAGATCCTCTCATGGTTAGGATAAGTCTGACCACTTGGCGACCCTGTTTGATGCCGAGGTCCGTGGATTTCCAGCTGATTTTTTAGAAAACTTTTCAAGGTTTTTCGTAGACTCTACAACTGGTCTGGACGACAACTTCCTGACCTAAATCAAGAAGCGCGTGTCTTTTTCGGAAGACTTTACTTCCTTTTATTGATGGAATAGATTCATCGTGTAGATCCATCTTTTCTTTCAAATATATTATAAGAAATTTGGGTAAAACTGATAAAATTGTCCAAAACAAAAGTATCTTCAGTTATTTGTACAAAAATATGTGATATATGTTTTAAATAACTTGGTAAATTTTCCCACACTTGGCTTTTATTTTCCTTTCTTTGCCTTTTTATTGTCCTCTATTCCATTTTAAATGAATTCTAACATTTTGGGTTGTTTCTCAATTTATGTCCTTTCGGAGGTAACAATAATTTCGGTGTTAACACTTAGTTTTACCGTTCATAAATATGTATAAACATGATTTTGAATTCATTTATTTGAAAATTTTAAAATTTTTTACTAGAATTGGGTAGTCAGTATATAAGACTAGGGCTGTTCTTTATTATCAGAGAGCACTCGATTCTAATACAACTACTGCGTTACTAGTATTTTTAATGGTAACCAAGTATATAAGTTAAAATTTTAAAAAATCCGAAAGAATTTAATCCATTCCCACACTTAAGATCTTGCAATGCCCTCATTTGCAAGAAATCAGTAACTATTTAAATTATTGAGGGTGATTAGCGTAGAAAAATGATTAAATTTTACCAAAGTTTCCAAACATATTGGCGTTTGTTTGCTGAATGATAAATGGTGCACATCATTTGTTCATTCCGTCTTGTTGTTTCATCACATTTGTTTTTCGTTTTGTCGTCAAAATTAGTAGCTTTTGCTGAACTTAATGCCAGTCTTTGAAAATGCGCTGTTTTACCCTGTTGTGTATATGAAATAAAATACATACAATACAAATATAAACATGCATGGTAATTTGAAATGGGACTTAAAATCCCACTTTCAAATTAAATATGAAATATTAGTACAACATAATAAAAATATTAAACATTACAATAAAAGTAGCATAATATTATATGTTTAAACATAAATAAATAGAAATAATAATAAAAAAATCATAAAATCACCAACGGGAACTATATCAATCTGGATAGGGGTTCCAGTTCATGTCGTCGGTCGGGTTCCATGGTTGGTGATAGGTGTACTGGTAGGCCTGGTTAGGGTCGTAGAGAGTATATGGTGGTCTCATCTCGGGCTGGTGTGGAGGATAGTAAGCAGGTCGGGTCGGTACGTAGTGATCCTGAGGTGATAGTTGACTCATGATCTGACGCTGATGATAGTCCCATCTATCATGTTGTCGTTGCCTAGAATGCTCGTACTCATTCCGGGCTTGCCACTGCTCGTATCGATTATGTCTATCCTGGTTAGTCATTTCTACCTCATCTATACGCTGGTAGACGTCAGTCATAGCCTTCCTAATGACATCTCTAATGTCATCTGCTTTCTCCATTTCCTCATCTGAACCTCTCTCTACCTGTGGATGATGACCAACATAGGGTACTGCCTGATTGCGTCTGCTCTTTAATACCTTAGCACCCTGATAGACCTTCAATCCTAAAGTATCATCCTGTTCCCTACAAACCAAGAGTGGACCCCCTTGATCCCTATCTACACCCAAATACTCTCCTATGAGAGTAACAAAAATACCTCCTCCTATTATTCCCCCTTCCCGTATTCCTTCCACTATCTTAGACAAATAAAAACCAACACAGTAGGGGATATTAACAAAGCCTCTTGGTTCTCGAATACACTTAAGGTAGAATAAATCATGTAAGGTCATTTTCTCCTTGTTGTGACCTCTCTGTGTAATCAAGTTAGCCAGAAATCTATGAATTATACGAAGCTCGGATCTGTGAATATGTAAGTAGGTGTGTGTTCCTGCCCGCCCAAAAACATTATAATCTGACATACGCCTCCAGGCGGCGTTAGCATCAAAATTCCTATCTACCCTTTCACCATGATAAATCAAATTCATACAATCGGGTAGTAGTAATTCAGCGGGCGTATATATCTGTAAAGCCCTGGCCATGTCCAGCATGGACATCCTATACATCCTACGGCCAAGTATAAATCTAAGAAAACTTCTATCATCTAATCTAACTACATCCGCATTAAGTGAAATAGTACTCATCAGCTCAACGCACTATTCCTTATATACAGGCCTACGAATGGTGAATAAACGTTCCCAATCGGAAAAAGAAGAGCTGCCATACCTTTGGATCAGATGCTGTCTAACTGAGTTAGCAAGTTGGACCCTTTCCAAAGGCTCCCAATCGATTACCCTTGGCACTTCTACATTTTTAGTTACCAGTTTGAATTTGTTACTTTGATATGTCAGGTAATCTCTCCAACTTCGATCAAACCTCAGATTATGATGCAACTGTTCTTCATGAATTATTGGGTGTTGTACTATCGGATGCATCGGAAATATTACGAAGGCATCAATATATTCTAGTTGCGAATCATAATATGGAACGTGTTGATTAGGTTGTTGTTGTTGTTCCTGTTGTTGCTCCGGTTCAGGTTCATATTGCATTTCTGGTTCAGGTTCTGGAGCAGGTTGTCTAGATGATGATGATGCACCATCAGTATTAGTAAATCTCTGCAAAACACATTAAACACAAATTTTGTGCATCCAAATATGCATTAGTGTTAGCAAAATAACAACTTGAAACAATTACAATAACATATTTAATCAAAATTAAACTTATACACATTTTCACAATTTTAACAATTCTATATTTTTTCAAATAAGCATATATGAAATTGTTTACAAAGTTCATAAGCATTCAACTCAAATAACATGTTAAAACAATCATTACTAGCAATCAAACAAGTTTCAAATGGCATTTACATCAATTTAATCAAGTTCATGAATTTTATACCTAAAAAGTCCTCTTTAATTCTCAAAAATCATGTTTAGGATCAAAGTTTGGATCATTTAGCTACCTAAACATGTTACACTACTTAATTTAGCAATAATTCATGACAAAAATCGGCCATAACCTATTTATATCAAAAAGCCCCAAATTGCTCAAGAACACAAACCCTAGATTCCTAAAAATTTTGAAGTTTTTGGCTTCAAATCATGTTAAATAGCATCAATCTAGGTTATACATGCATACTATACTAACAATTTAACTCTAATTACACTAAAATTAACAAAATCAAATTAGGAATATTATAGCTCAAGAACACTAAAAATCAAATTTAAAGAGGTTTAGGGGTGTAATTGTTACCCTTCTTGATAAACTTCTTATCAAATTCATAATTAGAGCGGATTATAGCGAGAAATTTGGTTGATTTTGGTGAAAAAATGGTGATTTTTGGGTGATTTTATGGATGTGTTCGTATGTATGTGTGTTGATGTTAAAGCTAAGGGGTATAAAATACTATTAAATTTTATTAGAAAACATTATTTAATACGATACAATTTTACACAAGATATTTATTTATTTATAGAATGGATATACTTAAACCTTGCTACAACACTTATAGGCAGTGTACCTAATCGTACAGTAGTGTAGTTTTTAGTAAGTCCGGTTCGTTCCACAGGGAAATCTTTAAACAAAGCTCAACGCTATATTAGTTTACTTTTATAAAAATACAAATATATATATAAGTAATATTATTATTATAAAGGGGGGTTTTTACCGTTTAATGACCGGTTTGTCGATTTTAAAACTTTAGTCGCAGTTAAAATCTAATGTAAAATATAAAATAAATACAAGACTTAAATTAAAGCATAAAGTAAATAACGATAATGAAATTGTGAATAATAAAATTGCGATAATTAAAAAGTACGATAATTAAAAGTGCGATTAAATAACAATAAATAAAAGTGCGATAATTAGAAGTGCAATTAAATATAAAATAAAGAAAATTAAATATGAAATAAAAGAATTATGCTTATTTAAACTTCCGTAATCATGATGTTTGACGTGTTGATTTTAGTTTTATGCCCATGGGTTAATTGTCCTTTGTCCTGGATTATTTAATATGTCCGTCTGGTTTTTGTCCATAACAGTCCATCAGTCATAAATATAAAGTGCGAGTGTCCTCGTCAAATTATTATTATACCCGAAGTTAAATATTCCAACTAATTGGGGATTCGAATTGTAACAAGGTTTTAATACTTTGTTTAATGAATACACCAGGTTATCGACTGCGTGTAAACCAAGGTTTTACTACTTTGTTAACAATTACACCAATTACCCTTGAATGTAATTTCACCCCTGTTTTAATTATTCTAGTGGCTATTAATCCATTCCCATGTCCGGTTAAATGAACGATTATTCGTACATATAAATACCCCGCCCATCGTGTCCGATTGAGTGTATATGGTAATTTATAGGGACGCCCAATTGTAAATCTTTATATTAACATTAACAAACTTTCATTTAGTTAAACAAATATAAAGCCCATTAATAGCCCATAGTCTAATTTCCACAAGTGTCGTTCTTTTGTCCAAACCCCAATTATGGTACAAAGCCCAATTACCCAATTTTAGTAATTAGCCCAACATCATGATTACTTCGTTTTAAATAAGCATAATAATAACTTAGCTACGAGACATTAATATAAAAAGGTTGAACATAACTTACAATGATAAAAAATAGCGTAGCGTTACACGGACAGAATTTCGACTTACACCCTTACAACATTCGCTAACATACCCTTATTATTAGGATTTAAAATTAAAATTAAAATTAAAATATAAATTATATATATATATTACGTATATATTGAGAGAGAGATAGAAATAGAATATGAAATTTGATCAGAATTCGGTTTGCTTTATAGCCAGAGTTGAATTTTGGGGCTCCGCGACTCGCGGCAAAATGCTCTTCAAACTCCGCGAGTCGCGGAGATAGTATTTACAGCTCAGTCCTTGGAGTTTTCTCTGCCGACGATTTTTAATATATATATATATAATATATATATAATTAATATAATTAATTATATATTATATTATATTTATATACATAGTTAACTTGTAATTTTTAGTCCGTTGCGTCGAGCGTTAAGAGTTGACTCTGGTCCCGGTTCCGGATTTTCGAACGTCCTTGCGTACAATTTTATATTTTGTACTTTGCGTTTTGAATCTTGTACTCTTGTAATTTCGAGACGTTTCTTATCAATAATTGGAACCTTTTTGATTGTCTTTTGTACTTTTGAGCTTTTTGGTCGTTTGCGTCTTCAATTCGTCGAATCTGTCTTTTGTCTTCACCTTTTATTATTTAAACGAATATCACTTGTAAATAGAACAATTGCAACTAAAAGCTTGTCTTTCTTGAGGAATAATGCTATGAAATATATGTTCGTTTTTAGCATTATCAAATATTCCCACACTTGAGCGTTGCTTGTCCTCAAGCAATATCGTCTTGAAATACTAGAATCACTTCTTTATTCTTCACACTTTGTACATCAGTGATTTCTATACGGCGGTATAAACAATGGTAGTAACGATATGGTTTACAGTCCCACATGACTATAAAAATTTAGATCCATTAAGGAAATTGGATTTTTATGAAAACATTTGATCTTTTGAAAATTAAATCTAGTTTTTACCCTAGATAAGTTTTCCGGAATAACCCTTTACCGGTGTTTGCAAAATATTTTTGTGGGTTTGGTGGGTTTCAAATTTGAAAATTTTAGCTCAAAACTTGCGGTTTTGTGTCACCCACTTGCTAACCTTGTATTTGGAAAGCAACACGTCCAGTTTACTTGTTCCGTATATTACCTTTCGGCAAACTACCGTCCGGTTGTAAAGGAAAGCGTTGAACAAGCAACTGTTAAGGCAATGTCCCGTGACATGCTTTTGATTATGGTCTATAACGTGTCGGACGCAATTACTATCCTTGGTAGGAGCAATAGTAAAGCTCACCCTTATAATTTGTCGGTTTGGCACAAAGTCCTGTCTTTGACCATGTTATGCAACCACCGTTCTTACGGTTGACACCCGATTTAGTTCAGGTGACCTAATGAATTCCAGGTGAATTCCTAGGATTTTACGTTCAATGGTAATGAACGCATTGAAAATAGGGTTTTCAGAAAACAAATCGGTTTGTAGTTTTGATCAAAATATTTTCTCGTTTAAGCTTGAGTTTAGATATCATTGAATTCCATGAGTTTGAATTCTCAATCTTTAAGGTCAATCTCTAGGATTGAGTAATATCAGTCTTAAAAGCTGATTTTTAATCTTTAAGGAGATTATCCTTTCTGGGGATCTGATTCATTAGTCTTATCCAGCTAATTTGCATGGTGCCCCCCCATTGTACGAGATAAATCCTTCTCATGGTTAGGATAAATCTGACCACTTGGCGACCCTGTTTAATGCTGAGGTCCGTGGATTTCCTGCTGATTTTAGTGATGACTTTTCTAGATTTTTCGTCAACCTACAGCTGGTCTGGACGACAACTTCATGACCTAAATCAAGAAGCGCGTTTCTTTTTCGGAAGACTTTACTTCCTTTTAATGATGGAATTGATTCATCGTGTAGATCCATCTTTTCTTTTCTTTCATCGGGTAAAACAGTTTAGTTTAGTCCAAAGTAAAAGTATTTTCAGTTATTTGTTACAGATATATGTGACATATGTTTAAAATAACTTGGTAAATTTTCCCACACTTGGCTTTTTATTTTTCTTTTTATCGTCCTCTATTCCATTTTAAATGAATTTTAACATTTTAGTTTGTTTCTCAATTTATGTCCTTTCCGAGGTAACAATAATTTCGGTGTTAAAACCTAGTTTTATCGTTCATAAATATGTATAAACATGATTTGAATTCATTTAATTGAAAAATTTTACTAGAATTGGGTAGTCAGTATATAAGACTAGGGCTGTTCTTTTTTTATCAGAGAGCACTAGATTCTAATACAACTACTGCTTTACTAGTATTTTTAATGGTAACCAAGTGTATAAAGTAAAAATTTTTAAAATCCGAAAGAATTTAACCCCTTCCCACACTTAAGATCTTGCAATGCCCTCATTTGCAAGAAATCAGTAACAATTTAAATTATTGAGGGTGATTTGTGTGAAAATGATTAAATTTTACCAAAGTTTCCAACTATATTGTCGTTTGTTTGCTGAATGATAAATGGTGCACATCATTTGTTCATTCCGTCTTGTTGTTATTTCACATATATTTTGCATCTTGTCGTCAAAATTAGTTGCTTTTGCTGAACTTAATGCCAGTCTTTGAAAATGCGTTGTTTTACCCTGTTGTGTACATAAGATAAACTGCAAACATATATACATATTTTTGAAGTTTGGTATATTACCCCACATTCAAAAATTATTAAAATCTAAGAATAAAAGTTAGATAATTATAAAAATGATTACAATATTAACAAGAGTATTAAACATATCAATAATTACAAATTACAAAATAAAAAAAAAAAATAATAAGTAAACTAAGGATGATATTGGTACCAATAGGGGTTCCAGGCATAACCATAAGTGCTATAGAATGCTTCGGCAGGGTCATACATAGGATATGGTGGCTGCATCTCTATCGACCAAGGAGGGAAGACGGGTTTCGGTGTAGGAATATAGTTTCTACCTATATGTTGGCAATGAGCTATGATCTGGTTCTGATGAACTTGCCAATCTTCAAATGCTCTCTGTCTAGCATTTTCGTATTCCTGAGAAGCTATAAACCTATGCATTTCTTGCATCTCATTCCCCCCTCCTACATTACCTTGTTCCTGGTTTCTCTCCACCTGTGGATGTCTACCATGGTATCGTACTGCGGCGTTATTTCGCCTCTTCAAAACTTTCGCACCATGGTATACATTTAAACCTATAGTATCGCGGGGTTCCGGCTCTTCTAGTAATAATCCCCCCGACTTATATCCACACCGAGATATTCACCAATCAAAGTAATAAAAATACCACCTCCTATTATGCTATGTGGTCGCATCCCCCGAACCATAGCTGATAAATAATAACCCACACAATATGGTATACTTACAGCGCTCTGTGGGTCTCGAATACACATATGGTAAAACAAATCTTGTTCATTTACCTTTTCTTTGTTCTTACCCCTTTGTGTAATCGAATTAGCTAAAAACCTATGTATCACTCTTAATTCGGCTCTATCTATATCCAAATAAGAGTAGTTTCCCCCTTTGAAACGGTGATGGCTTGTCATTTGACTCCACACACCGTGTGTATCAAAATTCTCATCTATCTTTCTACCGTTTAGTATCAATCCTCTACAATCGGCAGACGCTAACTCCTCAGGCGTATATATACGTAAAGCCTGAGCCATGTCCAGTAAAGACATGTGGCGCATCGAACCGCCTAACAAAAATCTAATAAAAGAACGATCGGTTAAACTAGCTACCCGATCATTCAACTCTATACTACATAACAACTCTTCACACCATACTTTATATACAGGTCTGCGTATGGTGAATAAACATATCCAGTCATTAAAAGAAGAATTACCATACCTATGTACAAGTAATTCCCTAATTGGCCCGGCCAATTCTACAGCTTCTAAGGGTCCCCATTCTATGACCCTCGGTACCTCAACAACCTTGGAATGAAGAGTATGCAAACCCCGTTGATATTTTGGATAATCTATCCAAAGTCTGTCAAATCTCAGGTTCGGGTGCAACTCTTCCAAATGCATATCGGAAAAGGTCATGACTGGATGAGGTACATCCTGCTTGTAGTAGTTATCTACCTCCTGTTGTTCCAAATTCTCAGCAGGAGCATTGCGGGCTTGGGATGAAGATTCACCCCTTTCATTCTGCAAAACACATCAAACACAAATTTTGTGCATCCAAACATGCATTAGTGTCAGCAAAATCATCAATCAAAATAATTACAATGACATTATCAATTTATATCAAACTTAAGCTTATTTTCACATTTTTATCAAATCTACACTTTTTCAAATAAGCATATACTAAAATTTTCGCCAAGTTCATAAGCATTCAACTCAAATAACATGTCAAAATAATCATTACTAGCAATCAAACAAGTCTCAAATGGCATTATCTTTCAAAAATCAAGTTCATGAATTTTTAGACTTGAAAAAGTCCACTTTAATTCTCAAAATCATGTTTAGGCTCAAAGTTTGGATCATTTAACAACCTAGACATGTTACACTACTCAATTTAGCAACAATTCATGACAAAAATCGGCCATAACCTGTTTATATCAAAAAGCCCCAAATTTGCTCAAGAACACAAACCCTAGATTACTCAAAATTTGAAGTTTAAGGCTTCTAATCATGTTAAACAGCATCAATCTAGGTTATACAAGCATAATACATAAACAATTTAAGCTTAATTACACTAAAAAGCATCAAAATCAAATTGGGGAAAAAATAGCTCAAGAACACCTAATTTCGAATTAAATGGTGTTTAGGTGTAGAAATTTACCGTTTTTCTTGAGTAATTCTTAGATAGCATCCTTCTCAACATGATTTTAGCAAAAAATTTGGTGATTAACGGTTAAAAATTGGGATTTTTGGGGTGTTTTTGGGTGTATTTTCGGAGTATTTTCGCTGCAGTTTTCGGGTGTTTTTGTGTGTGGGAGCTGATCAGTTCGTGCAGCTCTTTTATTTTTTTTCTGGGTTTTGGTCCCTCCGCGAGTCGCGGCAAAATACCCTCCAAACTCCGCGACTCGCGGAGTTTGGTATTTTTTTTTTTTTTTTTTTTTTTTTATAATCATTAACTTTTGAAAACAATTAAGAAATTAATTTTAAAATTTTGTTTCCCTTGTTATTTAGGACGAGGTCGTTTCGGATCGATGTCCTAGTCCGTCCCTCGACAAAATTTTAAAATTTGTCTTTTTGTAGCGATTGTTTTAAAAGCTAAGATTTTTGGGTTTTTTTAATTTTTTTGGCATACTTTAAATCAATAAGATTAAAAATAATGATAATAAAAGTTCTCGTCCCTCCCTCGGGTAAAGCAATTTCGGTTCAAAGACCTAGTCTTCAACTTACGACGAATTTTAAAAATCATATTCTTAACTTAATGAGATAAAGTAAATTTTTGTTTTTAAATTCACACAACTTAAATATAAAATTCAAAATTATTAAAAATTCAAAATTAAAAATTCACACCAAACTTAAAATTTGAAATGCATACAATTAAAATTTCATATTTTAAAAATTAAAAATTCACACCAAACTTAATTTTTTTAAAAATTCATATTATAAATTCATACCAAATTTATATTAATTTTTCAAATATTTACAATTTTAAATATATTGTTTTTACAAAGTTTACAATATTAATTTAAGATTTAAATATTAATTTTAAAAACATGGTAAAAATAAAATTAAAAATCTTTTTTTTTTTTATTTTATCCCACTTTAATCAATCAAATATTATCAAAAATATGCGCCCCTCTTTTCGGTAAAGTAATTTCGGTTCCAAGACCTAATTTAACTCATGACGAATTTTTGAAATATTTTGGGTTGATTGATTAAAGATATTTATACCTTAAGAATAAACGTTAAATTTCGCAGTGATGTAATAAATTTTTGAATGATATCAATAATTTCGGTTGCCAAACCTAATTTTATTTAATACCAATTTAATACTTTTTAGCGAACAAATTAGCGTTTATTATCAAAAGGTTAAAAATAAAAATAAAAATAAAAACTGTACAGACATACCTGTGAAATAGATTTCTTAGTTATATGATCTATTCCATTCATAAGATAGTCGGTTTAATTGGTTTTCCATGGCTGCATAGGCGTAACCTCGAGCATTCAGTGTCTTTTCTTCTAAACATATGAACGGTCCGTCTCTGCATAAAGTAACAAATTCGGTATTTGAATAGGTTTGATTATTTGAACATTTACCTCCATGTGACCATTTTCCGCATTTGTGACATCGTTCTAGGTGTCGTGCTCTTCTTTTCGCTGCGGATTTTGATTTTCCTTTACCAAATTGTAACTTATTATCTTCGCATCTGGATTCTTTTCTAACTCCGTCCATTCTTTCTCTGATTACTGATACTATTTCACTCGGTAGTATGTCATTATTACGTTTAGTGATCAAAGCGTGTAGCATTAGACCATGGTTTAGTTCACAGGCAGTCTTCATTTCGTAAAAACCTAAAAAAAATAAAAATTCAGAATGGGGGGAGAAGACTAGTTCTTTAGGGTCTGCTAGGGAAAGACCATACGTGTTCCATTTTCGAGAACTACATGAAAATAGACAATCTAACTCTAACAGAAATACATATTATCCTTTAAAGACTTGATTCTCCCCACACTTAGTTAGCTGTGGTGTCGAAATTGTGATTAACTTCGTTGTCGACTTCCATCGGACCATGTATGTAATGTTTAACTCTGTGACCATTAACTTTAAATTCTATCCCATTTGAATTTATTAATTCTATCGTTCCGTATGGGAAAACTCTTTTGACTATGAATGGTCCAGACCATCTTGATTTCAATTTTCCAGGAAATAGCTTGAATCGTGAATTGAAAAGAAGAACTCTGTCTCCTTCTTTAAATTCTTTTGAACTTCTGATTCTTTTATCATGCCATTTCTTCGTTCTTTCTTTATAGATTAACGAATTTTCGTATGCTTCATGTCTTAATTCTTCTAATTCGTTTAGTTGACTTAATCGTAGACGTCCGGCTTCATGTAAATCAAGATTACATGTCTTCAAAGCCCAAAATGCTTTGTGTTCAATTTCTACTGGAAGATGACATGCTTTTCCATAAACAAGTCTAAAAGGTGTGGTTCCAATTGGAGTTTTGTAGGCTGTTCTAAAAGCCCAGAGTGCATCCTCCAATTTAATGGACCATTCCTTCGGATTTGATCCTACGGTTTTCTCTAGAATACGTTTTAAAGCTCGGTTGGTATTTTCAACTTGTCCACTTGTTTGTGGATGATATGCGGTGGAGATTTTATGAGTTACTCCATATTTTTTAAGAACTTTCTCAAGTTGATTATTACAGAAATGAGTACCCCGATCACTTATTAAAGCTTTCGGTGTTCCAAACCTTGCAAAAAGACGTTTTAAAAAGTTAACTACAACTCGTGCATCGTTAGTTGGGAGAGCTTGTGCTTCCGCCCATTTAGATACATAATCAATGGCTACGAGTATATATAGATTATTATGAGATTTTGGAAATGGACCCATAAAGTCAATACCCCAAATGTCAAATACTTCACATACTTGGATGACATTTTGTGGCATTTCATCACGTTGACTTATTTTTCTGGCCCTTTGACATGCATCACAGGATTTGCAAAGAAGGTGTGCGTCTTTGTAAATTGTAGGCCAATAGAATCCAGCTTCGTAAACTTTTCTTGCTGTTAGTTGAGGCCCATAATGCCCTCCTGTTGGTCCTGTGTGACAATGGTTTAATATTTTACTGGCTTCATCTCCGAATACACATCGGCGTATTATTCCATCGGGACAACTTTTAAACAAATGTGGATCTTCCCAGAAATAGTGTTTTATATCACTGAAGAATTTCTTTCGTCTTTGGTACGATAATCCTTTTTCAAGGAATCCACAAACTAAGTAGTTTGCATAGTCTGCAAACCATGGGATTTCTTTATAATCTATCTTCAATAGATATTCATCAGGAAAGTTGTCTTGTATGGCCGATTCATTTAGAACTTCTAATTCAGGATTTTCAAGACGAGAAAGATGATCAGCGGCGAGATTTTCTGCTCCTTTTTTATCTCGGATTTCA
The DNA here is from genome assembly GCF_046630445.1 of Rutidosis leptorrhynchoides. Taxonomy (NCBI): domain Eukaryota; kingdom Viridiplantae; phylum Streptophyta; class Magnoliopsida; order Asterales; family Asteraceae; genus Rutidosis; species Rutidosis leptorrhynchoides. The sequence continues at coordinate 593,700,166 of NC_092333.1, read as the reverse complement.
ATATCAAACTCTTGTAAGAGTAAGATCCAACGGATTAATCTTGGTTTAGCATCTTGTTTTGAAAATAGGTATCTAAGAGCAGAATGGTCGGTATAGACCACCGTTTTTGCTAGAACGAGATATGATCGAAATTTGTCAAAAGCAAAGACAATAGCAAGGAGTTCTTTTTCAGTAGTTGTATAGTTCGTTTGTGCTCCTTGTAATGTCTTACTAGCATAATATATAGGTTGAAATCGTTTTTCAATTCTTTGTCCTAAAACGGCTCCCATTGCAAAATCACTTGCATCGCACATTAGTTCAAATGGTAGATTCCAATTTGGTGTTATCATGATCGGTGCATTAGTGAGTTTTTCTTTAAGAATATTAAAAGATTTGATACACTCATCTGAAAAGATGAATGGAGTATCCTTTTCTAGGAGTTTATTCATAGGAGTGGCAATTTTAGAAAAATCTTTTATGAAACGTCGGTAAAAACCGGCATGCCCTAGAAAACTCCTAACTCCTCTAACATTGGTGGGATGTGGAAGTTTAGCAATTACATCTACTTTAGCTCTATCCACTTCAATTCCTTCTTTTGAAATTTTATGTCCAAGAACGATGCCTTCTTTAACCATGAAATGGCATTTCTCCCAATTAAGTACTAGATTTGATTTTTCGCATCTAATTAGCATTCGTTCCAGATTAACTAGACATGATTTAAATGTATCACCGAAGACTGAAAAGTCATCCATGAAAACTTCCATGCATTCTTCTATCATGTCATGAAAAATCGCCATCATACACCTTTGAAAGGTTGCAGGGGCGTTGCAAAGTCCAAATGGCATTCTTTTGTAAGCAAAAGTACCATAAGGGCACGTGAATGTGGTTTTCTCTTGGTCTTCGGGTGCTATTGGAATTTGAAAATATCCGGAAAATCCATCTAGAAAACAATAGTAACTATTTCCGGCTAATCTTTCCAACATTTGATCTATGAAAGGTAAGGGAAAGTGATCTTTTCTGGTGGCGTCATTTAATTTTCTATAATCAATACATACACGCCATCCTGTTACAGTCCTAGTAGGAATAAGCTCATTTTTCTCATTTATAATGACAGTCATGCCACCCTTCTTAGGTACGCATTGAACTGGGCTTACCCATGGACTATCAGAAATTGGATATATCAAACCTGCATCTAGTAGTTTAATAATTTCCTTTTTAACAACATCTTGCATATTAGGATTTAGTCTTCGTTGACGTTGCACATACGTTTTATGACCTTCTTCCATAAGGATTTTATGTGTGCAATACGAAGGACTTATTCCTTTAATATCATGAATTTTCCATGCAATGGCTGGTTTATGAGCTTTCAACACAGAAATGAGTTGTGTTTTCTCATTTTCAGTAAGAGAAGACGATATTATTACAGGTAATTCAGATTCACCATGTAAATAAGCGTATTCCAAATGGTTTGGAAGTGGCTTTAACTCTAATTTCGGAGGTTCTTCTATTGATGATTTATATCGATATCTGTCTTCTTCTTTTAGCATTTGAATTTCTTCTGTTGTTGGTTCATATCCATTAGCTATAAGTATAGCTAACATTTCAGCTTCATCAATTAGTTCATTACCTTCTCCTAAAGAACATTCTCCTGTTCCTTGTAATTCTGGAAATTCTTCTAACAATTCTGCATGTGCATCTATAGTTTGAATATAATAACATGTATCATCTGCAGATTGCGGTTGTTGCATTGCTCTATCAACTGAAAAGGTAACACTCTCATCCTCTATACTTAGGGTCAGTTTCTTACCGAACACGTCTATCATTGCTTTAGCCGTGTTTAAGAATGGTCTTCCTAATATGAGAGGAACTTGAGAATCTTCTTCCATGTCTAAAATAACAAAATCTACTGGAAATACTAAAGTACCAACTTTAACTAGCATGTTCTCCATTATCCCTCTAGGATATTTTATTGATCTATCGGCTAGTTGTATGCTTATTCTGGTTGGTTTCAATTCTCCAAGGTCTAGTTTAGCGTATAGTGAATACGGCATTAGATTTATACTAGCACCTAAGTCTGCCAATGCTTCTATTGAACTAAGACTACCCAGAAAATATGGAATTGTGAAACTTCCTGGATCAGATAGTTTTTCTGGTATCTTATTCAACAGCACTGTTGAACAATTAGCATTCATAGTAACAGCCGAGAGTTCTTCCATTTTCTTTCTATTCGTGATTAGATCTTTCAAGAATTTAGCATATCTTGGCATTCCTGAAATCACATCAATGAAAGGAAGATTTACATTTATCTGTTTAAACATATCCAAGAATTTGGATTGCTCGGCTTCAAGTTTTTCCTTCTTCATTTTACTCGGGTAAGGAAGTGGTGGTTGGTATGGTTTAACATAAGGTTTATCCTTAACTGTGTTATTTTCATTAACCTTTTCAACTACCGGTTCTTTTTCCTTATCTTGATCAGGTTGTGGTTCTTGTGGAGTAGGAATAGTTTCATCAGAAGTTACAGGTATTTCAGGTGATTTAAGTGTTGTACCACTTCTTGTGGTAATAGCTTTAGCTGTTTCATTCCGGGGGTTAGCGTTTGTATCACTAGGTAGACTTCCCGGTTTTCTTTCACCTATTAACCTTGCTAGGTTACTTACTTCTTGTTCCAGATTTTGAATAGAAGCTTGTTGATTTCTAAATGCTTGAGCATTTTGTTCATTAGTTTGTTTTTGAGATGTGAAAAACTGCGTTTGAGTTTCAACTAGCTTCGTCATCATATCTTCTAAATTTGGTTTTTTATCATCGGTTTGTTGTGGTGGTTTGTTTTGAAAATTCGGTCTTTGCTGATTGTAAGTATTATTGGATACTTGTTGATTGCTAGGACCTTGTTGGTTGTTGTATGGAATATTTCGGTTATAATTCTGGTTTTGATTGTAAATCGGTCTTGGCGGTTGATAATTATTCTGATAATTATTTCCAGGCCTTTGGTTTATGTATGAAATATTCTCTCTTTGTTCCATTGTTAATTCAATACTGAGACAATCTTTTGTCAAATGTGGTCCTCCACACTGCTCACAACTAATTCGTATTGAGTGAATATCCTTAGTCATCTTTTCCATTCGTCTCTCCACAGCATCTATCTTTGCGGAAATGGAATCTAAGTCATGGCTAGAATCGGCTCTAGCTGCTTTAGATGATCTAATGATATCTTTTTCTTGGTGCCACTCATGTGAGTGGGAAGCAGTGTTATCAATAATTTTGTAAGCATCAGTTTCGGTTTTCTTCATAATAGAACCACCAGCTGCTATATCTATATCTTTCCTTGTAGTGATGTCGCATCCTTGGTAGAATATTTGTACTATTTGACAGGTGTCTAAACCATGTTGCGGACATCCTCTTAATAACTTTCCATATCTTGTCCACGCCTCATATAGAGTTTCATTTGGCTTCTGTGTGAACGTAACAATTTCTGCTTGAAGTCTTACGGCTTTAGATGCAGGAAAGAATTGTTTAAGAAATTTGTCAATTAAAACATCCCATGTATCGATCGCCCCTTCAGGTAACGATTCCAACCAATCTTTGGCTTCTCCCTTTAAAGACCAGGGAAATAACATGAGATATATCTGTTCATCCTCCACTTCTCGGATTTTAAATAGTGTGCAGATCCTATTAAAGGTACGTAGATGTTCATTTGGATCTTCCTTCGGCGCACCACTAAACTGGCATTGATTAGTCACCATGTGTAGAATTTGTCCTTTGATTTCATAATCTGGCGCATTAATGTCTGGATGAGTAATTGCGTGACCTTGGCCAGTGCGTTTAGCTCTCATTCGGTCTTCCATACTTAAAGGTTCCAGATTCTCCATAATTGAATTTGTTGAATCGGTATCACTAGATGCTTCAGATTTAATGGTTCGTTCCTCAACAATCTCTATTTGAATGATTGGTGGTTCCGGAGGAAAGTTTAGTGGTTCAGGATCTATGAACCGTTCCTGAATATTTTCCGGATTCTCAATTGTGAGGTTGTATAACGACCCTCATTTTTCCATTCTATATTTTTCCAATATTAAATGCCCAAACAATATAATCAAAACTTAATGATTAAACTTTAATCAACAATTGTTAAGTATTAAGAGTTAGAAAACATATTAATTAACTTTGTGCAATAATTGACAAGTTAATAAAAGATGAAAATAATAAACTGTTAGTCGACACTCACTGCTAATTAAAATTTATGCATTTATGTAATATTATAACTGATAACCTATAAGTAATAAATAAAAATTGACATTTATATAAATAATAAAACAATTGAGAACTAAATATATACAAGTCATGAATTAGTAAAAAGAAAATAATACTTATCATGTAGTAAATGTAAAAAATAATAATAGTAATAATAGTAATAATAATGAGACTAAAGAATCTTAAACAATTACATCCTTATGTTGACTAAAAATTAAAATAATACATATATAAACTAGTACCACCTATTGTTGACTAAAAATTATAAAATAAAATAAAATCATTAATTAGAACATCCTTATGTTGACTAACACTCTAATACTTGCACTATATAAACTCCTAGTTTCTCATTCACAAATCACACCAAAATCCTCTCTCAAAAACAATCTCTCCCTCTCCCTCTCTTGTGGTATTCGGATCTTCAAGCTTGTTCTTCGTGTTCTTCAAGAATCTTCAAGGAGTTCTTCAAGATTTTCAAGGCTTTGATCTTCCATCTTCATCGTGTTCATCTTTTCTTTGTTAATTATCTTGAATCTTCAAAGGTATAACATAAACCCTAAACTATTTACATAAACTTTAATCTTTGTTAATTCATATTCATATTATAAACTTGTTATCCATAAACACACCTAGATTTATATATACATATATACATGTAAAAAAAAAATATATATATATTTTTATATATACATATACATATTAAAACCTTAAACCCTAATACTACTTATACTAGTACTTAACATGTATATACTATTACTATTACTAGCACCTATAACCTACTACTTATATTGTAGCACACAAACATTTTGGGATATGTATTAGAGATGTATAGATCTTCGAACTTTCTTGACGAATGGTTTCTACGAGATTCTAGGCAGAGGGTTTGGACTTCCGATTTAAAGGGTCCTATGGCTCAAGCCCCTAGATCTAAATTAGCCATTCGAAGGGAAAGGGGTGATTGGAAGCTTATCTAATACGGCAAGTATCCTAAAATGGAAACACTCATAAAAGTAGAAACTCTCTAGTCATAGAAACTTAGTAAAATAAGAAACTTTCTAAAAATAGAAACTTTATAAAAATAGTAACTTACTAGGAATAGAAACTTAGTAAAACAAACTATACTTAAACACATACTTAAACTTAAACATGGGCAAAACACTTAACTACTCTTAAATGTCAATAGGTTGACTTTCCTGCTCACTCGTTCAACTCTCTATTCTGAGGAATAACTCTCTCTCTACTTACTAAGGTGAATTCATAGCCCCACTCTTTATTGCTAGCAAACTTATTTAATTTATTTGGGGTGAGACACATGCTGCTTTTACTATTTACAATTTAGACACAAGTACCAACTGCTAAAACTATGCTATACCCGGCTATGTCCGACTAAGTCCCTACAGTGATATTTTTAAGTGCTGCGGCATGCTTATTTATTGGGGGTAGGCCTATCGGGAGTAACGTCCCCGATACATTTGACTCAGTCTTTGTATTACTTGATAATGAAATTTAAACCGACAAGGACAGACACAACTTGTCATGGGGCAAACTTGAACGTTTAGTCTAAATATCACGCACTGGCATAACTTTTTGATCCTGCGGGAGATCAACCTTACAAATTAAATCTTGTGGTCTAAAACAAACGGTCAAACTTATTTGTTAAACCTATGAACTTCACTCAACCTTTTGGTTGACACTTTAGCATGTTTTGTCTCAGGTGCTGTTTGATTCAAGCTCTTATACTTACTGCTTATGTGATGCTACTTGGACATAGGATCAAGAGATATCGCATTTATTACTTCTGCATGTGAACATTTCCATTATTGTTACTCCTATCATTGTAACTACGTTTCATTTTCCGCTGCGTGCTCAATAAAGTTTGTTTTATCATTTAGTATTGTTCTCGTATATTATAATATGTTGGTTGATTTGATATTAAGTCACATTTCACCCAGGCCCTAACTGGGGGTGTGACAGATTGGTATCAGAGCAAACCAGGCTGTTATAGAGAACCAGGATTGCATTTTTATGTGTGCCTTACTTGTTAGCTAGGGTGCCTTAGCAATCTAGGAAACTATAACCTTTCCTGCCTTGGACTTAAAGCACTTAGGATTGTCGTATAATCTTAACAATTATGCTTTAATAAACTTGACTCAAAGATTCTAATCAAGGTCTCTTTCCTAATGATAGGATGTCAAGCTCAAGCGTTAACAAGTCCAACAAAGCAACTCACAACCCTACCACCGAAGTAGGTGTTGGACACTCTTCAACTTCGAGACCAGTTCGAAGTCCTCTTTATAGTCCTACTTCACCACCACTGAATTATAGCCCGAATACTATTTTAGATTCACATGGGTCTCCTCAATACTACCCAACTCCGAGAACCCAAGATAAGGGAAAACGGCATGAAGAAGTTGGTCCATCAAGGAAGAGAGCCCGATCTCCTTTTTATGATGGTCCTAAGTATGAAATCATGAGATTACGAAACGATACCGAGAGAAACATTGGAGGTCTACTTCGCCACATGGAAAGAGTGGATCGTCGAATGAAGAAACTTATGAAAGAAAACGTCGAGCTAAGAAAGGAGTTGCTGATGCTAAAGTGCGAGGAAGAACGCAACACTCGCTGGGGAAAGCAATCACTTGCTTACCTCAAGGAGGATGTTGATGTCCGAATGAAAATGGAGAAAGGTCGAGTCGACGAACAACTTGCCATAAGAGAGTACAACACTAATGCCGTAAACAGTCGTGTTACCAACCTTTATGACAACTTCGAGTATCTCTATGAGAAACAAAAGTCGAAAAATGAGAAAGTTGAGGAGTTTATGAAGAAGGTTGGAGACGAAATATGAAGACTACTTCAATCTTAATATTTCCTAGTTATTTTTCCTATTTTCCATCTATGTAAAGGCTGTGCCTTAAACAATTTCTATTTCCGAATCGTGTAATAAAGGCTTATTTAATGCCTCGTTCTAATAAAGTGTTTTATTAATATCATGCGATATCAATACTTTAGTTTATTCATACTTGTGATTACTCAAACTTATAACTTGTTAAACTTATCAAACATATGTTCACTTTTATGTAGTGACATCATGGTTCGTCCAGCTGCACCTACCGTTAACAACGTTGTGTTAACTACTGAGCAATTCCAACAGTTACTCGCTGCTGCCCAAGGCAACGCCCAAGCTAATCATGCTAATACTCAACCAAAACCTTGTTCCTACAAGGACTTTACAAACTGTCACCCTCCCGCTTTTAAGGGAAACGAAGAAGCTGTCGAACTAGTTCGTTGGTTCGAAAAGATGGAATCTATTTTCCGTATTTGCAACTGTGGTGATGATGATCGAGTAAAGTATGCCACTAGCTCGTTGGGTAGTAATGCTTTAACTTGGTGGACTGCTTATGCCAAGTCCGTAGGAATTGATAATGCTAATGCAATTCCATGGGACGAACTCAAAAGTATGATGGTCAACAAATTCTGCCCAAGGAGTCAAGTTCAGAAGCTTGAAGCTGAGTTCTGGGAACTCAGGGTCAAGGGTACTGACATTGAGAATTATACCAATCGTTATCTGGAGCTTTCTACTCTATGTCCTGAAATGTTTCCTACTGAAGCTAGAAGAATTGAGCGGTATATTGAAGGTCTTCCCGAGGATGTTCAAGGGAATGTTATTGCTGCTGAGAAGGTTACTTTGGATGCTGTGATTCTCATGGCACAAAATCTCATGTTGGCCAAGAGAAGAAGGGCGTCGGCCAATAAGCAAGTTGAAACCAAGGGTAATGATGGTAAGAGGAAGTTTGAGCCGTCTCAAGGTTCAAATCAGAATGTTAGTAAAAAGCTTATGGATAGTACGAGTACGAATTATAAGGGCACTTATCCTTTTTGTGTTCGTTGTGAAAGGCATCACCCGGGGCAGTGCACTGCCACTTGTTCGTTGTGTAAGAAAGTGGGACACGTAGCTAAGACGTGTAGGACTCCTCCAAAGAATAAATCTATTGTTCCTGCCAAAGCTCCTCCTACTTGTTATACTTGTGGGGAAAAGGGACACATTAGTCCAAATTGCCCTAAGAAGAGAGATAATCCTGCTACTGGAGCCAATACTACTGCTGCAAAGGGTCGTGCATTTGTTATTACTGCTGCTGAAGCCCGAGATGAAGATGAGGTCATCACGGGTACGTATCTCGTCAATAATTGCTACGCAACTATTTTATTCGATACTGGTGCCGACCGAAGTTACGTATCTAATGAATTTTGTACCCTATTTACTGAAAAGCCTCAACCCTTAGAAACTAAACGATTAGTAGAAGTAGCCAATGGAAAGATCATGAAAGTTGATAAAATTTATAAAAACTGCAACCTAATCTTAGCCAGCAAAGAATTTAAGATAGACCTTTTGCCGGTCGAGCTAGGAAGTTTCGATGTCATAGTTGGAATGGATTGGTTACGTCCATTAAGAGCTGCGATCATGTGTTACGATAAAACCGTTCATGTTCCATTAGGAAATGGAGAGACTCTTATTATCCAAGGTGAAAAGAGTGGTTCCAATCTCAATATTATCTCCTGTATTAAAACCCGCAAATACCTTATGAAAGGTTATCCAGCTATTCTAGCCCACGTTAATCTGATTGAATCGAAAGAGAAGCGAATTGAAGATGTACCAGTAGTTAAAGACTTTCCCGATGTGTTTCCCGAAGATCTTCCGGGTATTCCACCTCCTCGACAAGTTGAATTCCAAATTGATTTAACTCCTGGTGCTGCTCCTGTTGCTAAAGCACCATACCGTTTAGCACCTTCCGAAATGAAGGAATTATCCAACCAACTCCAAGAACTATTGGATAAAGGTTTCATTCGTCCAAGCTCGTCCCCTTGGGGAGCTCCTATTCTGTTTGTTAAAAAGAAGGATGGTACATTAAGGATGTGCATTGATTACCGCGAACTTAACAAGCTTACTATCAAGAACCGTTATCCGTTGCCACGTATTGATGATCTATTTGACCAACTTCAAGGGTCAAGTGTTTATTCAAAGATTGATTTAAGATCCGGTTATCACCAACTCAAGGTCAAGGAATCCGATATTCCTAAGACTGCTTTTCGCACTCGTTATGGGCACTATGAATTCTGTGTCATGCCTTTTGGTTTAACTAATGCTCCTGCCGTGTTCATGGACCTCATGAATCGTGTTTGTAAACCGTATCTTGACAAATTTGTCATCGTATTCATTGACGACATCTTGATCTATTCGAAGAATGAGAAAGAGCATGAGCAACATTTGCGCATGATTCTTGAACTCTTACGAAAGGAACAACTTTATGCTAAATTTTCTAAGTGCGAGTTTTGGCTCAAAACCGTACAATTTCTCGGACATGTTGTTGATAGAAACGGAATACATGTCGATCCAGCTAAGATTACTGCTATTCAGAACTGGGAGATACCAAAGACTGCAAAGCATATTCGTCAATTTTTGGGACTTGCCGGTTACTATCGAAGGTTTATAAAAGATTTTTCTCTCATTGCCAAACCTCTTACAAAGCTGACTCAAAAAGGGAAGAAATTTGAGTGGTCCGAAGAACAGGAATCTGCTTTCAAGATTCTGAAGGAGAAGTTGACCACAGCCCCGATTCTTTCTTTACCTGAAGGTACCGACGACTTTGTTGTTTACTGCGATGCCTCAAAGCATGGCTTTGGTTGTGTTTTAATGCAACGAGAGAAGGTTATCGCCTATGCATCTAGACAGTTGAAGAAACATGAAGTAAACTATACCACACATGACCTAGAGTTAGGTGCCGTGGTATTTGCATTAAAGATATGGAGACATTATCTCTATGGTAATCACTTTACGGTGTACACTGACCATAAAAGTCTTCGACACATCTTTGATCAAAAACAGCTGAATATGAGGCAAAGTCGATGGCTCGAGACATTGAACGATTATTATTGTGAGCTGAAATATCATCCTGGCAAGGCGAATGTAGTTGCCGATGCCCTTAGTCGAAAAGACGATATTAAACGTGTTCGTGCTTTAAACCTAAAAATCAAATCGAATCTTATTTCACGAATCTGTGAAGCTCAATTGGAAGCTATTAGACCGACACTTATCGAAGGTGAAGGACCTATTGGTTTTGAGAACCAACTTCAAGTGAAAGCTAATGGTACACGGTACTTTGGCAATAGAATCTGGGTTCCTCGTTTTGGTAATCTTCGCGAACTAGTCTTGGATGAAGCACATAAGACTAGATATTCTATCCATCCCGGTTCCAGTAAGATGTATCACGATGTGAAGGAATTCTACTGGTGGCCTAACATGAAAGCCGATATTGCTACTTATGTTAGTAAGTGTCTCACTTGTTTGAAAGTCAAGGCCGAACATCAAAAGCCTTCTGGTCTGTTGACACAACCCGACATTCCGCAGTGGAAGTGGGAAGGTATCACTATGGACTTCGTTACTAAGTTACCTAAGACTTCGAACGGTAACGATACTATTTGGGTCGTAGTTGATCGTCTTACTAAATCTGCACATTTCATACCAATCAAGGAAACCGACAAGATGGAGAGATTAGCACAGCTTTATATTAAATAAATCGTCTCACGTCATGGTGTTCCTATCTCGATCATTTCTGATCGCGATAGTCGATTTGTTTCTAGATTTTGGAAAACTTTACAATCTGCTCTTGGAACTCAACTCGACATGAGTACAGCTTATCATCCGCAAACCGATGGTCAAAGTGAACGAACCATTCAAACTATGGAGGATATGCTACGTGCTTGTGCAATCGATTTCGGCAAAGGATGGGATAGACATCTACCTTTGGTTGAATTTTCTTATAATAACAGTTATCACTCCAGCATTAAGGCTGCACCTTTTGAAGCTTTATATGGACGGAAGTGTAGATCTCCTTTGTGTTGGGATGAACTTGAGGACAGACATTTAACTGGTCCTGAAATTATTCACGAAACTACCGAAAAGATCGTTCAAATCAAGCAACGTTTAGAAACTGCCCGTAGCCGACAGAAAAGCTATGCCAATAAGAAACGAAAAGACATCGAATACCAAGTTGGAGATAAAGTCATGTTGAAAGTATCCCCTTGGAAAGGTGTTGTCCGCTTCGGTAAGCGAAGTAAACTCAGTCCACGATATGTTGGACCATTCACAATCACTGAAAGAGTCGGTCCCGTGGCATACCGATTAGAACTGCCAACCGAACTTAGTCAAGTACATGATGTGTTTCATGTCTCAAATCTTAAACGGTGTCTTGCCGATGACACACTCGTTATTCCTCTGGATGATGTCCGCATTGATGAGCAAATGCACTTCGTTGAAGAACCTATAGAAATCATGGAAGGAGAGGTCAAACAAACGCGTAAAAGCAATATACCTATCGTTAAAGTCCGGTGGAATTCGCGTAGAGGCCCCGAATATACCTGGGAACGCAAAGACCATATGAAACGGAAATATCCCCATCTCTTCTCAACTGCTGATGCAAACGAGAAAACTACCTAAAAACTTCGGGACGAAGTTTTCAATAACGGGGAGGTACTATAACGACCCTCATTTTTCCATTCTATATTTTTCCAATATTAAATGCCCAAACAATATAATCAAAACTTAATGATTAAACTTTAATCAACAATTGTTAAGTATTAAGAGTTAGAAAACATATTAATTAACTTTGTGCAATAATTGACAAGTTAATAAAAGATGAAAATAATAAACTGTTAGTCGACACTCACTGCTAATTAAAATTTATGCATTTATGTAATATTATAACTGATAACCTATAAGTAATAAATAAAAATTGACATTTATATAAATAATAAAACAATTGAGAACTAAATATATACAAGTCATGAATTAGTAAAAAGAAAATAATACTTATCATGTAGTAAATGTAAAAAATAATAATAGTAATAATAGTAATAATAATGAGACTAAAGAATCTTAAACAATTACATCCTTATGTTGACTAAAAATTAAAATAATACATATATAAACTAGTACCACCTATTGTTGACTAAAAATTATAAAATAAAATAAAATCATTAATTAGAACATCCTTATGTTGACTAACACTCTAATACTTGCACTATATAAACTCCTAGTTTCTCATTCACAAATCACACCAAAATCCTCTCTCAAAAACAATCTCTCCCTCTCCCTCTCTTGTGGTATTCGGATCTTCAAGCTTGTTCTTCGTGTTCTTCAAGAATCTTCAAGGAGTTCTTCAAGATTTTCAAGGCTTTGATCTTCCATCTTCATCGTGTTCATCTTTTCTTTGTTAATTATCTTGAATCTTCAAAGGTATAACATAAACCCTAAACTATTTACATAAACTTTAATCTTTGTTAATTCATATTCATATTATAAACTTGTTATCCATAAACACACCTAGATTTATATATACATATATACATGTAAAAAAAAAATATATATATATTTTTATATATACATATACATATTAAAACCTTAAACCCTAATACTACTTATACTAGTACTTAACATGTATATACTATTACTATTACTAGCACCTATAACCTACTACTTATATTGTAGCACACAAACATTTTGGGATATGTATTAGAGATGTATAGATCTTCGAACTTTCTTGACGAATGGTTTCTACGAGATTCTAGGCAGAGGGTTTGGACTTCCGATTTAAAGGGTCCTATGGCTCAAGCCCCTAGATCTAAATTAGCCATTCGAAGGGAAAGGGGTGATTGGAAGCTTATCTAATACGGCAAGTATCCTAAAATGGAAACACTCATAAAAGTAGAAACTCTCTAGTCATAGAAACTTAGTAAAATAAGAAACTTTCTAAAAATAGAAACTTTATAAAAATAGTAACTTACTAGGAATAGAAACTTAGTAAAACAAACTATACTTAAACACATACTTAAACTTAAACATGGGCAAAACACTTAACTACTCTTAAATGTCAATAGGTTGACTTTCCTGCTCACTCGTTCAACTCTCTATTCTGAGGAATAACTCTCTCTCTACTTACTAAGGTGAATTCATAGCCCCACTCTTTATTGCTAGCAAACTTATTTAATTTATTTGGGGTGAGACACATGCTGCTTTTACTATTTACAATTTAGACACAAGTACCAACTGCTAAAACTATGCTATACCCGGCTATGTCCGACTAAGTCCCTACAGTGATATTTTTAAGTGCTGCGGCATGCTTATTTATTGGGGGTAGGCCTATCGGGAGTAACGTCCCCGATACATTTGACTCAGTCTTTGTATTACTTGATAATGAAATTTAAACCGACAAGGACAGACACAACTTGTCATGGGGCAAACTTGAACGTTTAGTCTAAATATCACGCACTGGCATAACTTTTTGATCCTGCGGGAGATCAACCTTACAAATTAAATCTTGTGGTCTAAAACAAACGGTCAAACTTATTTGTTAAACCTATGAACTTCACTCAACCTTTTGGTTGACACTTTAGCATGTTTTGTCTCAGGTGCTGTTTGATTCAAGCTCTTATACTTACTGCTTATGTGATGCTACTTGGACATAGGATCAAGAGATATCGCATTTATTACTTCTGCATGTGAACATTTCCATTATTGTTACTCCTATCATTGTAACTACGTTTCATTTTCCGCTGCGTGCTCAATAAAGTTTGTTTTATCATTTAGTATTGTTCTCGTATATTATAATATGTTGGTTGATTTGATATTAAGTCACATTTCACCCAGGCCCTAACTGGGGGTGTGACAGGTTGGGTTCAAAAAATGGATTATCGGAAATTTGAACTGAAGTACTTGGTTGACTGGATGACGATTCTAAAGAAAAATCAACGGCGGTTATATTCGCTAAATGTCTTGATCTAGTTACAGGTGGTGAACGTACAAAAGGTGATGAACATCTTGCTCGGTGCATTCACTGAATATCCTATTAGTTTTAAAAAGGAAAGAAAAATTATAATAAGTTATCCAATCAATAGACTTTTCTGATTTTGCCCACGTTTCGAATAGCCAAAAGATGCAGCAGAGGGGCAGGATTCGTTTGGTCTCAATATAATTGAGGACTGTTTGGCTCCAATAACCCGGTCCACGTACAAATCCAACTATTACTACGAACCAGAAAATTTTGATGTCTATTAATTTAACCACTCAAAATAAATTTTCGTAATTTTAAGAAATTTAGATAAGAAGTAGAAAAAATTCTAAGTCCTAAAACTAGAATAGCGAGAAATAAGAAAGAAAAAGAGTTCGTTGCAAAAGGTCGAAAAAGAAAAAGTGATTGAAAAATAAAAGGTGACTGAAAAATAAAAGAAACTTATAAAAACTTAAAAATTCTTAACTAACCTAACCTTATTACTACAACTAACTTAAAATTATAATCGCAAATTGAAATTACTAATTGGAATGATAATTGGTACATAATAAAAGGTGTCTAAAAATATTAAAGCTTACAAGGAAAAACTAAATCCCAAATGGAAATAACTTAAAAAGAAACTAAAACTTAAAAAGGCGTCGCAAAATTCTAAAGCACCTAAATCTTAGTCTAAAGAAAAAGCACTTAAGGAATTCTACGGCAAAGCCTAAAAATCTAGGAGTAAAAATAACTATAGCAAAAACTAAGTTTAAAATTAAATATGAGCTAAAAATACAAAAATTACGCTTCAACGATTAAAAAGGGACAAAATATAAAAATATACAAAAAGTTGTAAAAAGTACAATTTTTATAAAAATATTATTTTTATATTATTTATTTTATAAAACTACTAATTTTACAATTTAATAAAACTAATTTAACTAAAATATATAAATAAAAAGTAAAAGTAAAATTAAAACTAATAATAATAATAATAATAATTAGGTTTAAATAATAATAATAATTAAAAATAACCCGTAATTAATGCAGAATTAGGGCTTCTGTGCGCGTGTCAGATGATCTCCGCGAGTCGCGGCAATTAAAGAAGAAAACCCCGCGAGTCGCGGGGTTCAGAAATTCAGTTGACAGCTTTCAATTTTTACGCGTTTTTCTTTATTTTTTTTTTATTTTATGTTTTCTGTTTTTTTAAATAAATAAAAGATTTTAAAATAAAACTTATATTTTTATAAACTAAAATAGAAATAAAGAAACTTATAAAACTTAAATATTTAACAAAATCTTAAAAATACTTATATTTTTGTTTTTCTTTTTATATTTTTAAAACGTATTTTTACAAAAACGAATTTTAATAAAAGTAAACTAAAAAATCTTTTTTTTTTATATTATTATTAGCGTTGCGCTTCCGGCTTTTAAGATAGAGTCCCCGGCAGCGGCGCCAAAAATACTTGATGTTAAAGCTAAGGGGTATAAAATACTATTAAATTTTATTAGAAAACATTATTTAATACGATACAATTTTACACAAGATATTTATTTATTTATAGAATGGATATACTTAAACCTTGCTACAACACTTATAGGCAGTGTACCTAATCGTACAGTAGTGTAGTTTTTAGTAAGTCCGGTTCGTTCCACAGGGAAATCTTTAAACAAAGCTCAACGCTATATTAGTTTACTTTTATAAAAATACAAATATATATATAAGTAATATTATTATTATAAAGGGGGGTTTTTACCGTTTATTGACCGGTTTGTCGATTTTAAAACTTTAGTCGCAGTTAAAATCTAATGTAAAATATAAAATAAATACAAGACTTAAATTAAAGCATAAAGTAAATAACGATAATGAAATTGCGAATAATAAAATTGCGATAATTAAAAAGTACGATAATTAAAAGTGCGATTAAATAACAATAAATAAAAGTGCGATAATTAGAAGTGCAATTAAATATAAAATAAAGGAAATTAAATATGAAATAAAAGAATTATGCTTATTTAAACTTCCGTAATCATGATGTTTGACGTGTTGATTTTAGTTTTATGCCCATGGGTTAATTGTCCTTTGTCCTGGATTATTTAATATGTCCGTCTGGTTTTTGTCCATAACAGTCCATCAGTCATAAATATAAAGTGCGAGTGTCCTCGTCAAATTATTATTATACCCGAAGTTAAATATTCCAACTAATTGGGGATTCGAATTGTAACAAGGTTTTAATACTTTGTTTAATGAATACACCAGGTTATCGACTGCGTGTAAACCAAGGTTTTACTACTTTGTTAACAATTACACCAATTACCCTTGAATGTAATTTCACCCCTGTTTTAATTATTCTAGTGGCTATTAATCCATTCCCGTGTCCGGTTAAATGAACGATTATTCGTACATATAAATACCCCGCCCATCGTGTCCGATTGAGTGTATATGGTAATTTATAGGGACGACCAATTGTAAATCTTTATATTAACATTAACAAACTTTCATTTAGTTAAACAAATATAAAGCCCATTAATAGCCCATAGTCTAATTTCCACAAGTGTCGTTCTTTTGTCCAAACCCCAATTATGGTACAAAGCCCAATTACCCAATTTTAGTAATTAGCCCAACATCATGATTACTTCGTTTTAAATAAGCATAATAATAACTTAGCTACGAGACATTAATATAAAAAGGTTGAACATAACTTACAATGATAAAAAATAGCGTAGCGTTACACGGACAGAATTTCGACTTACACCCTTACAACATTCGCTAACATACCTTTATTATTAGGATTTAAAATTAAAATTAAAATTAAAATATAAATTATATATATATATTACGTATATATTGAGAGAGAGATAGAAATAGAATATGAAATTTGATCAGAATTCGGTTTGCTTTATAGCCAGAGTTGAATTTTGGGGCTCCGCGACTCGCGGCAAAATGCTCTTCAAACTCCGCGAGTCGCGGAGATAGTATTTACAGCTCAGTCCTTGGAGTTTTCTCTGCCGACGGTTTTTAATATATATATATATAATATATATATAATTAATATAATTAATTATATATTATATTATATTTATATACATAGTTAACTTGTAATTTTTAGTCCGTTGCGTCGAGCGTTAAGAGTTGACTCTGGTCCCGGTTCCGGATTTTCGAACGTCCTTGCGTACAATTTTATATTTTGTACTTTGCGTTTTGAATCTTGTACTCTTGTAATTTCGAGACGTTTCTTATCAATAATTGGAACCTTTTTGATTGTCTTTTGTACTTTTGAGCTTTTTGGTCGTTTGCGTCTTCAATTCGTCGAATCTGTCTTTTGTCTTCACCTTTTATTATTTAAACGAATATCACTTGTAAATAGAACAATTGCAACTAAAAGCTTGTCTTTCTTGAGGAATAATGCTATGATATATATGTTCGTTTTTAGCATTATCAGTGTTTAGTGAGACAGAGAGCAGCTCTCTGAGAGTTTTGATCCTGCCCAGATTTTTGACACCATGCGACCGCATGGTTTTGAAGGCCAAACCCCATGCGATCGCATGGGGGTCTGGTTTTTTTTTTTTTTTTTTTAATAAAAACCTTTTACTTTTGAAACATAAAT
The DNA here is from genome assembly GCF_046630445.1 of Rutidosis leptorrhynchoides. Classification (NCBI taxonomy): domain Eukaryota; kingdom Viridiplantae; phylum Streptophyta; class Magnoliopsida; order Asterales; family Asteraceae; genus Rutidosis; species Rutidosis leptorrhynchoides. Next base: position 593,682,510 of record NC_092333.1, on the reverse strand, counting down.
TAATAAAATTTTAAAAATTTGTTTCTTTTTAGGAGTGAGGGCGTTTCGGATCATTGTCCTCGTCCGTCCCTCGACAAAATTTTAAAATTTGTCATTTTTAAGCGCAGTTTTAAAAGCAAAGATTTTCGAGTTTTTTTTAAATATTTTTGGCATACTTTAATTCAATAAGATTAAAAATAATGATAATAAAAGTTCCCGTCCTTCCCTTGGGTAGAGCAATTTCGTGTCAACGACCTAGTTTTCAACTCACGACGAATTTTAAAAATCATATTTTTAACTTAGTGAAATAAAGTAAATTTTTGTTTTTAAATTCACACCAAACTTTAATTTAAAATGCATAAAATTAAAAATTCATATTATTAAAATTAAAAATTTACACCAAATTTATATTATATTTTTGTTTTTATAAATACAAACTTATACTAAAAATATTAATTTTTCAAATATTTACAAACTTATATATATTGATTTTAAAAAGTTTACAATATTAATTTAATATTTATATATTAATTTTATAAACAAGGTAAAAATTAAAAATTAAAAATCTTTTTGGTCTTTTATCCCACTTTAATCAATCAAATATTATCAAAAATATACGCCCCTCTTTTCGGTAAAGTAATTTCGGTTCCATAACCTAGTTTTACTCCTGACGAATTTTTGAAATATTTTGGTTGATTGATTAAAGATATTTATACCTTAAGAATAAACGGTAAATTTCGCAGTGATGTAATAAATTTTTGTATGATATCAATAATTTCGGTTACGCATACCTAATTTTATTGAATACCAAATTAATACTGTGACGATCGCTCCAAATCCATATGGACGAACACGTCATTCATTGATTTCATTGTGAGGTATTTGACCTCTATGTGATACATTTTGTAATATTGTATTCGTTTGAAAAGGTATTTCATAAATGAATATATAAATTCCAGGTTTTTAACATCTGATGATTCCTACGTATAGACAATCACCATTTAAATGGTTTACACTAATACATCTGTTGACAATACAGTCAAAATAAGATACATGGTAATGGTTTGGTGAATGCAAGTTTCTGGTATATAGCATGTATGACTCCAAGCACATATCTTGTATCACGTATAAGCAAACAGCGGAAGACTTCTAGAAACCTGAGAATAAACATGCTTCAAGTGTCAACACAAAGGTTGGTGAGTTCATAGTTTTAATATTACACATAATCCGTATATCAATGTGGATTACAAAAGTTCAGTTGTTTTATTCAAAACGTTTATCAATAGGTTTTACATAAAAGGTGGATCACAAGATTTCAGTTGTTTCATCCGAAACGTTTATCAATTGGTTCTACAAAGTTGAGCACCCTGGTAACTAAACTTAACGTATATATAATTTGTACCCTTTGTATAATCATCTTAATAATACACGCAAACCAACGTGTACGCTTCTCAAATAGCATACGTCCATTAAAAGGCTAGTGCTCTAGCTCGGACGGGGATATCAAGCCCTATGGATCCATATACTACTACTCGCGCCCACCAGTTCTTATAACTGGTAGTTACTAGTTACCAAAGCTAAGGGATTTTCGGTTCAAACTCAGTGTAGAATTTAGTATGTACTTGTATCCATTGCGTTTAAAATAAAGTGCATGTATTCTCAGCCCAAAAATATATATTGCAAAAGCAATTAAAAAGGGAGTAAATGAAACTCACGCAAAATCAGTTTTAGCAATTTGTATCCATTTAGTAATACAATTATAAAAGCATTGCATGTATTCTCAGCCCAAAAATATAGATTGCAAAAGCAATTAAAAAGGGATCAATGAAACTCACGCATATAAATATTGTATATCGGTTAATAAAGCATTTGCATGTATTCTCAGCCCAAAAATGTAGAGAGTAAAAGGGATCATATGAAACTCACGCATATAAATCTAGTATTTTCAGTATTTATAAACAGTCGCATGTATTCTCAGCCCAAAAATATATTGAGTAAAAGGGATCATATGAAACTCACTGTTTTATATTGATATACAATATTGCAGGAAAGCACGTAGACGCATCGGAGATGATAAACACGAGGTTTGATTCACAAAAATACCCCCGAACATTACCCATAACCTCCTTGGTAATAACCCATATTTTCCTTAGCTCTAGCTCGCTCGGAAACTCGTTTTGAAAATTACTTGGACAGCACTCCGTCTTAATATTTTATGTACATTATTATTTTTGTATCGCAAAAATAATAACATTAATAATAAAAATAATAAGATTAATAATAATCTTAATAATAATAATAATAATAATAATAATAATAATAATAATAATAATAATAATAATAATAATAAATAAATAAATAAAATAAATACGGAGTAATATATGTTAAAATAGAAGCAGAATGATCGAGTTTTTATAGGTGTGGCCTGTCCCCAGACCCCATGCGATCGCATGGTTCTGAAGGCCATTGGCCATGCGATCGCATGGCCCATTTTTCCAGCTCACATAATTTTGTCCTAATGCTTGTCGACATAATTAAATAATATATATATAATATATAATTTAAATTAATTAATTATATATTATATTTTATTCCCGTGCATAGTTGATTTGTAATTTTTGTTCCGATAAGTCGTACGTCATCACTTGACTTATGTCCCGGTTCCGGTTTTTCGAATGTCCTTTCGTACCTTTAGAAAACTTGCATTTTACGTTTCGTGTCACGTACCTTTGTCAAAATATAGCCTTAAGTTATCCATAAACTATACCACTCAAAGTATATCTTAAACTTTAGAGTGTTTTGGTCATTTACTTCTATAAATCATCGTCTCACTATTTGTTAAAATACATTTTTAAAATAGTGTTTTAATGTAGCAAAGTTACTGTAGCAATTCACTGTAGCAAAGTAAATTTTACTGTAGCAAATAGTGATTTTCGAAAACACTGTAGCATTTTGGGTACTGTAGCAATTTGAAAATACTGTAGCAAATTAGTGTTTTACTTGTTCATCTTAAACGTTTTAGTTAACTTATCTAAATATCAATCGAATCAATAATCGAATGTTACTATCGTTTACTAAATAACTTGAAATCATATATATTCAAATAGATATATAAACCAATAAGTTTAATGTACGGTAACATGCAATTAAAACTTTGTTACGTGTTCAAGTTATAGTATATATATGTATCTATTTACATATAATGGTTCGCGAATCGTTGAGAACAACTGAAGGGTATTTGAATAGTTTAAAATTTTTGAGATTCAGTTTTACAGACTTTACTTATCGTGTCAAAATCATTAATCATTTAAGATTAAGTTTAAATTTAGTCAAAATTTTCGGGTCATCACAAATACTTTATAGCGAACGATTCAGCGTTTATTATCAAAAGGTTAAAATCAATAAAAATAAAAATAAAAACTCTTCATACTTACCTATGAGAAAGAATTCTCAGAGACCTGCTTTAGCCGACTCATAGGAGAGTCGTGTGATTTGGTTTTTCATAGCTACGTAAGCATAACCTCGAATCTTCAATATCTTTTCTTCTAAACATATAAACGGTCCTTCTCTGCATAGAGTAACAAATTCGGTATTTGAATATGTTTGATTATTTGAAAATTTACCTTCGTGTGACCATTTTCCGCATTTATAACATCTTTCAAGGTGTGTTGCTCTTCTTTTTGTTGCGGATTTTGATTTTCCTTTACCAAAATGTATCTTATGATGATCTTTTCTGAGTTCTTTTCTTACTCCGTCCATTTTGGCTCTTATGAATGATACCAGTTCACTTGGAAGGGTGTCATTATTACGTTTAGTAATCATAGCTTGTAGCATTAGACCATGGTTCAGATCAAAGGAATTTTTCATCTCGTAAAATCTAAAAAAAATAAAAATTCAGAATGGGAGGAGAAGACTAGTTCTTTAGGGTCTGCTAGGGAAAGACCATTCGGATTCCATTCACGGAAACTACACGAAAACAGAATATCTAAATCTAACAGAAATATATATTACCCTAAAAAGATTCGATTCTCCCCACACTTAGTTAGATTTGGTGTCGAAATTGTGATTAACTTCATTTTCAATTGGACTATCAACAACTTGTATATCTTTGACTTTTACTTCAAGCCAATTGTTGATTTCATCTGTAACTTTTACAAATTCAATTAACATCGCCTTTTCTTTTGGCGATAAATTGGATACTAATCGGTTACATAATTTAAAGTTTCCCTTAATCCTAGCATCGTGAATCCGTTTGTAAAGTTTCTTCATTGAACTGTTAAAAATGGGTTCATCTAATTTCATATCATCAACGGGGTTCTTTGTTATCGGATCATCATTAAGTGTTTCTTCATCTTCCCCACACTTATGCATTTTTATTGGTTTAACAGTTTTAGTTGGTGGAGATCTAGACTTTCGGTTAACAAAGGTGACTGATTTATCACCATCCCTAAGTGTCATTCTACCTTCACTTACATCAATGAACGCTTCGGTGGTTGCTAAAAATGGGCGACCTAAAATTAGAGGAATATCAAGGTCTTCTTCCATATTAATAACTTTGAAATTTGCAATAAAGGTCAAACTTTCCACTTTAACAAGTAAATTGTTTGCTATTCCAACCGGGTGTTTAATGGTTTGATCAAATAATTGAACACCTATTCTGGTTGGTCTTAATTTACCTATACCTAATCTTTTATATAAGGAAAGAGGCATAATATTTGCACTTGCTCCTAAATCTGCGAGTCCATTATACATAGTACCATCGTTAAGCAAGCAAGAAATGATAAATTCACCTGGGTCTTCTACTTTAGTAAGTAGAGTTGGTTTGTTACCCTTTTCCAAGTGATCTTTTCTTGGTTCTTTCACTTCTATTTGAACTTCTTTTTCTTCATTTCTTGGAATGGGAGGTTTGTATAAGAATTCTTCTTCATCACTCCAATTTGAAGCTTCCCCGTCTTCTAATTTTGGTTTTTCATATGTTGTTGATAGCATATTTATGTTTTCATTCTGAGGGTTTTCTTGGGTGGTGAAATTATGATTGACTTCATTGTCAACTTCCATCGGACCATGTATGTAATGTTTAACTCTGTGACCATTAACCTTAAATTCAATCCCATTTGAATTTATTAACTCTATTGTTCCGTATGGGAAAACTCTTTTGACTATGAATGGTCCAGACCATCTTGATTTCAATTTTCCAGGAAATAGCTTGAATCGTGAATTGAAAAGAAGAACTCTGTCTCCTTCTTTAAATTCTTTTGAACTTCTGATTCTTTTATCATGTCATTTCTTCGTTCTTTCTTTATAGATTAACGAATTTTCATATGCTTTATGTCTTAATTCTTCTAATTCGTTTAATTGACTTAACCGTAGACGTCCAGCTTCATGTAAATCAAGATTACATGTCTTCAAAGTCCAAAATGCTTTGTGTTCAATTTCTACTGGAAGGTGACATGCTTTTCCATAAACGAGTCTAAAATGTGTGGTTCCAATTGGAGTTTTATAGGCTGTTCTAAAAGCCCAGAGTACATCCTCCAATTTCATGGACCATTCCTTCGGATTTGATACTACGGTTTTCTCTAGAATACGTTTGAATGCTCGGTTGGTATTTTTAACTTGTCCACTTGTTTGTGGATGATAAGCAGTAGAGATTTTATGAGTTACTCCATATCTTTTGAGAAATTTCTCAAGTTGATTATTACAGAAATGAGTACCCCGATCACTTATTAAAGCTTTCGGTGTTCCGAACCTTGCAAAAAGACGTTTTAAAAAGTTGACTACAACTCGTGCATCGTTAGTTGGGAGAGCGTGTGCTTCCACCCATTTAGATACATAATCAATGGCAACAAGAATGTAGAGATTATTATGAGATTTTGGAAATGGACCTATAAAGTCAATACCCCAAACGTCAAATACTTCACATACTTGAATGACATTTTGTGGCATTTCATCAAGTTGACTTATTTTTCCGGCCCTTTGATAAGCATCACAGGATTTGTAAAGAAGGTGTGCATCTTTGAAAATTGTAGGCCAATAGAATCCAGCATCGTAAACTTTTCTTGCTGTAAGCTGAGGCCCATAATGCCCTCCTGTTGGTCCTGTGTGACAATGGTTTAAAATTTGACTGGCTTCATCTCCGAATACACATCGGCGTATTATTCCATCGGGACAACTTTTAAACAAATGTGGATCTTCCCAAAAATAGTGTTTTATATCACTGAAGAATTTCTTTCATTTTTGGTACGATAATCCTTTTTCAAGGAATCCACATACTAAGTAGTTTGCATAGTCTGCAAACCATGGAATTTCACTATAATCTATCTTCAATAGATATTCATCAGGAAAGTTGTCTTGTATGGCTGATTCATTTAGAACTTCTAATTCAGGATTTTCAAGACGAGAAAGATGATCAGCGGCGAGATTTTCTGCTCCTTTTTTATCTCGGATTTCAATATCGAACTCTTGTAAGAGTAAGATCCAACGGATTAATCTTGGTTTAGCATCTTATTTTGAAAATAGGTATCTTAGAGCAGAATGGTCGGTATAGACCACCTTTTTTAGCTAGAATGAGATATGAACGAAATTTGTCAAAAGCAAAGACAATAGCAAGGAGTTCTTTTTCAGTAGTTGTGTAATTCGTTTGTGCTCTTTGTAACGTTTTACTAGCATAATAAATAGGTTGAAATCGTTTTTCAATCCTTTGTCCTAAAACGGCTCCCATTGCAAAATCACTTGCATCGCACATTAGTTCAAATGGTAGATTCCAATTTGGAGTTATCATGATTGGCGCATTAGTGAGTTTTTCTTTAAGAATATGAAAAGATTTTATGCATTCATCTGAAAAGATGAATAGAGCATCCTTTTCTAGGAGTTTATTCATAGGAGTGGCAATTTTAGAAAAATCTTTTATGAAACGTCGGTAAAAACCGGCATGCCCTAGAAAACTCCTAACTCCTCTAACATTGGTGGGATGTGGAAGTTTTGCAATTACATCTACTTTAGCTCTATCTACTTCAATTCCTTCCTTTAAAATTTTATGACCAAGAACGATGCCTTCTTTAACCATGAAATGGCATTTCTCCCAATTAAGTATTAGATTTGATTGTTCGCATCTAATAAGCATTCGTTCAAGATTAATTAAACATGATTCAAATGTATCACCGAAGACTGAAAAGTCATCCATGAAAACTTCCATGCATTCTTCTATCATGTCGTGAAAAATCGCCATCATGCACCTTTGAAAGGTTGCAGGGGCATTGCAAAGTCCAAATGGTATGCGTTTGTAAGCAAAAGTACCATAAGGGCACGTAAACGTGGTTTTCTCTTGATCCTCGGGTGCTATTGGAATTTGAAAATATTCGGAAAAACCGTCAAGAAAACAATAGTAACTATTCCCGGCTAATCTTTCCAACATTTGATCAATGAAAGGTAAGGGAAAGTGATCTTTTCTGGTGGCGTCATTTAATTTTCTATAATCAATACAAACACGCCATCCTGTTACAGTCCTAGTAGAAATAAGCTCATTTTTCTCATTTGTGATGACAGTCATGCCACCTTTCTTAGGTACACATTGAACTGGGCTTACCCATGGACTATCAGAAATTGGATAAATTAAACCTGCATCAAGCAGTTTAATAATTTCTTTCTTAACAACATCTTGCATATTAGGATTTAGTCTTCGTTGGTGTTGCACATATGTTTTACGACCTTCTTCCATAAGGATTTTATGTGTGCAATATGAAGGACTTATTCCTTTAATATCATGAATCTTCCATGCAATAGCTGGTTTATGAGCTTTTAGCACAGCAATGAGTTGAGATTTTTCATTTTCAGTAAGAGAAGACGATATTATTACAGGTAATTCAGATTCACCATGTAAATAAGCATATTCCAAATGGTTTGGAAGTGGTTTTAATTCTAATGTCGGTGGTTCTTCTATCGATGATTTATATCGATATCTGTCTTCCTCTTTTAGCATTTGAATTTCTTCTGTTGTTGGTTCATATCCATTAGCCATAAATGTAGCTAACATTTCAGTTTCATCAATTGGTTCAGTTCCTTCTCCTAAAGAACATTCTCCTGTTCCTTGTAATTCTAGAAATTCTTCTAACAATTCTGCATGTGAATCTGTAGTTTGAATATAATAACATGTATCATCTGCAGATTGCGGTTGTTGCATTGCTCTATCAACTGAAAAGGTAACACTCTCGTCCTTTATACTTAAGGTCAGTTTCTTACCGAACACGTCTATTATTGCTTTGGTCGTGTTTAAGAATGGTCTTCCTAATATGAGAGGAACTCGAGAATCTTCTTCCATATCCAGAATAACAAAATCTACTGGAAATACTAAAGTATCAACTTTAACTAGCATGTTCTCCATTATCCCTCTAGGATATTTTACTGATCGATCGGCTAGTTGTATACTTATTCGTGTTGGTTTCAATTCTCCAAGGTCTAGTTTAGCGTATAGTGAATACGGCATTAAATTTATTCTAGCACCGAAGTTTGCCAATGCTTCTATTGAACTAAGACTACCCAGAAAACATGGAATCGTGAAACTTCCTGGATCTGATAATTTTTCTGGTATCTTATTCAACAGTACTGCAGAACAATTAGCATTCATAGTAACAGCCGAGAGTTCTTCCATTTTCTTTCTATTTGTGATTAGATCTTTCAGAAATTTAGCATATCTAGGTATTCCTGAAATCACATCAATGAAAGGAAGATTTACATTTATTTGTTTAAAAATATCCAAGAATTTGGATTGCTCGGCTTCAAGTCTCTCTTTTCTCATTTTACTCAGGTAAGGAAGTGGTGGTTGGTATGGTTTAACATAAGGTTTAGCCTTAACTGTGTTATCTTCATTAACCTTTTCAACTACCGGTTCTGTTTCCTTATCTTGCTCAGATTGTGGTTCTTGTAGAGTAGGAATAGAGTCATCAGAAATTACAGGCATTTCAGGTGGTTTAAGTGTAATACCACTTTGTGTAATGGCTTTAGCTGTTTCATTCCGGGGGTTAGCATTTGTATCGCTAGGTAGACTTCCCGGTTTTCTTTCACCTATTAACCTTGCTAGGTTACTTACTTCTTGTTCCAGATTTTGAATCGAAGCTTGTTGATTTCTAAATGCTTGAGCATTTTGTTCATTAGTTTGTTTCTGAGATGTGAAAAACTGAGTTTGAGATTCAACTAGCTTCGACATCATATCTTCTATATTTGGCTTTTTATCATTGGTTTGTGGTGGTTTGTTTTGAAAAATAGGTCTTTGCTGATTGTAAGTATTGTTAGATACTTGTTGATTGCTAGGACCTTGTTGGTTGTTGTATGGAACATTTCGGTTATAATTCTGATTTTGATTGTAGATTGGTCTTGGCGGTTGATAATTATTCTGATAATTATTTCCAGGCCTTTGGTTCATGTATGAAACATTCTCTCTTTGTTCCATTGTTAGTTCAATACTGAGACAATCTTTTGTCAAATGTGGTCCTCCACACTGCTCACAACTAATTCGTATTGAGTGAATATCTTTAGTCATCTTTTTCATTCATCTCTCGACAGCATCTCTCTTTGCGGAAATGGAATCTAAGTCATGGCTAGAATCGGCTCTAGCTGCTTTAGATGATTTAACGATATCTTTTTCTTGTTGCCACTCATGTGAGTGGGAAGCAGTGTTATCAATAATTTTGTAAGCATCAGTTGCTGTTTTCTTCATAATGGAACCACCAGCTGCTATATCGATGTCTTTTCTTATAGTGATGTCACATCCTTGGTAGAATATTTGTACTATTTGACAAGTGTCTAAACCATGTTGCGGACTTCCTCTTAACATTTTTCCAAATCTTGTCCACGCCTCATATAGAGTTTCATTTGGCTTTTGTGTGAACGTAACAATTTCTCCTTGAAGTCTCACGGCTTTAGATGCCGGAAAGAATTGTTTAAGAAATTTTTCAACTAAAACGTCCCATGTATCAATCGCCCCTTCAGGTAACGATTCTAACCAATCTTTGGCTTCTCCCTTTAAAGTCCAGGGAAATAACATGAGATATATCTGTTCATCCTCCACTTCTCGGATTTTAAATAGTGTACAGATCCTATTAAAAGTACGAAGATGTTCGTTTGGATCTTCCTTCGGTGCACCACTAAATTGGCATTGATTAGTTACCATATGTAGGATTTGTCCTTTGATTTCATAATCTGGCGCATTAATGTCTGGTTGAGTAATTGCATGACCTTGGCCAGTGCGTTTAGCTCGCATTCGGTCTTCCATACTTAGATGTTCCAGATTTTCCATGATTGAATTTGTTGAATCTGAATCACTAGAGGATTCTGATTTAATGGGTTGTTCCTCGACAATCTACGTTTGAATGATTGGTGGTTTCGGAGGAAAGATTAGTGGTTCAGGATCTCTGAATTGTCCCTGGATATCCTCCGGATTCTCAATTGTGAGGTCGGGTTAAAAAAATGGATTATCGAAAATTTGAATTGGAGTACTTGGTTGACTAGATGACGATTCTAAAGAAAAATCAACGGCGACAATATTGGCTAGATGTCTTGATCGAGTTACAGGTGGTGAACGTATAAAAGGTGGTGAACGTTTTGCTCGGTGCATTCACTGAATATCCTATTAGTTATAAAAATAAAAATTATATAAGTTATCAAAATAATAGACTTTTCTGATTTTGCCCACGTTTCGAATAGCCAATAGATGCTGCAGGTAGCAAGGACCCTTTAAATCGGAAGCCCATAACTCGCCACTAACAAACCCAACTATTACTACGAACCAGAAAATTTTGGATGTCTATCAATTTAACCACTTAAAATAATTTTTCGTTGAAATTTAAAGAAATTTTAGAGAAGAAATAGAAAATTCTAAGTCCTAAAAACTAGAGCGTCGAAAAATAAAAGGTCGAAAAATAATAGGCGTCGAAAAATAAAAATAAGAAAGTAGCGCGTCAAAACTTAAAAAGGAACTAAAAACTAATAATTAAAACTTACGTCTAAAGATATTAAAGCTTAAAAGAAATTCTATATCCAAAATGGCAATAACTTAAAAAGTACTAAAATTTATAAAACGGCGTCGCAAAATTCTAAAGCACTTAAATCTTAGTCTAAAGAAAAAGCACTTAAGGGATTTTAAGGCAGAGCCTAAAAATTTAGAAATAAAAATAACTATGGCAAAAACTATGACTTAAAACTAATTACGAGCGAAAAATACAAATATTACGCTAAAACAAATAAAAAATACAAAATATAAAAATAAACTTAAAGTTGTAAAAAGTACAATTTTTATAAAAATATTATTTTTATATTATTTATTTTATAAAAGCATCTATTTTATAATTTATTAAAACTAATTAAAACTAAAAATACAAATAATAAATAAACTAAACTAATTAATATAAAATATATAACCCTAATTAGGGTTTATAATAATAATAATAAATAATAAATAATACTCCGTAATTATTGCAGAAATCAGTCAAATGTGGCGTGTCAGATCAGGCCATGCGATCGCATGGTCTTTGCTTTATAAATCCATGCGGTCGCATGGAGTAGGGTTTCGGGCCAGGTATTGGGCTGCTACAGTTCTCGGGCCGAGGCTTTTATATATTTTTTTTTTCTGTTTTTCTGTTTTTAGTATAAATAAATATTTATATAAAATAATAAAATACTTATATTAAAAAATAAAATAGAAATAAAAATACTTTTTAACTTTATATATTTTAAACAAACTCTTAAAAATATATATATTTTGTTTTTCTTTTTTCTATTTATATTTTTGTATATTTTTTTCAAAAGTAAATAAAAAAAATCTTTTTTTTATATAGCGTTGCGCTTTCGGCGTTTAACTGTCCCCGGCAGCGGCGCCAAAAATACTTGATGTTATGCGAGGGGTATATGAAATAGTATTAATTTTTGCTAGGAAATACTATTAAATACGATACATTTTTACACAAGTTATTTATTTATTTATAGAGTGGATATACCTAAACCTTGCTACAACACTTATAGGCAGTATACCTAATCGTACAGTAGTGTAGGTTTTAGTAAGTCCGGTTCATCCACATGGAACTTGCCAAGTTTAACGCTATATTTTTAACTTATAATTGTAAAAATACAAAAATATATATAAATAGTATTATTATAATAAAAGGGGGTTTTTACTATTTAATGATCGGTTTGTCGATTTTAAAACTTTAGTCGCAGTTAAAACCTAATGTAAAATATTAAAAATAAATACAACTTAATTTAAAGCGTAAAGTAAAAGACAATAATGAAATTGTGATAAATAAAAGTGCGTAAAGTAAATGACAATAAATAAAGTTGCGATAATTAAAAAGTACGATAATTAAAAGTGCAATTAAATATGAAATAAAGGAATTATGCTTATTTAAACTTCCGTAATCATGATGTTTGACGTGTTAATTTTAGTTTATTACCATGTGTTAATTGTCCTTTGTCCTGGATTATTCAATATGTCCATACGGTTTTGTCCATAATAGTCCATCGGTCATAAATATAAAGTGCGAGAGTCTTCGTCAAATTATCCTTATACCCGAAGTCAAATATTCCAACTAATTAGGGATTCGAATTGTAACAAGGCCTTAATACTTTGTTTAATGAATACACCAGGTTATCGACTGCGTGTAATCCAAGGTTTTATTACTTTGTTAACAATTACACTAATTACCCTTGAATGTAATCCACCCCTATTTCAACTAGTCCATTAACTATTAATCCAGTTCCGTGTCCGGTAAAATGAACAATTATTAGTATTTATAGATATTCCGCCCACCGTACCCAGTCAAGCGTATGTGGTTATATATAAATACGTCAAATTATAAGTCTATATATTAAATTAACGAGGTATCATTTAGTTAATATAAAGCCCATTAATAGCCCATAGTCTAATTTCCACAAGTGTCGTTCTTTTATCCAAACCCCAATTATGGTACAAAGCCCAATTACCCTGTCTTTAATATTTTAGCCCAACATCACGATTACTTCGGCATTAAATAAGCATAATAATAACTTAGCTACGAGAAATTAATTTAAAAAGGTTGAACATAACTTACAATGATTAATAATAGCGTAGCGTTACACGGACAAAATTTCGACTTACACCCTTACAACATTCGCTAACATACCCTTATTATTAAAATTAAAATTAAAATTAAAATTATAATTATAATATATATATATATATATATATATATATATATATATATATATATATATATATATATATATATATATATATATATACGTTGATAGATGAAGAAGAGAAAAAGATGTGTTTGTTCGATCACCAAACTGCGAATTTATAGGGGTGTGGCCAGAAAAAGTGACCCATGCGATCACATGGAAATTGCACTTCCAGGCCATGCGATCGCATGGCCTGCTTTTCCAGCTCACATGATTTTGTTTACTTCTTGCCGACGGTTTAATAAATAAATATAATATATAAATAATTTTAAAAATTATTTAAAAATTATATTATATTTATGTGCATAGTTGGCTTATAATTTTCGCTCCGTTGCGTCGCGCGTTGAGAGTTGACTCTGGTCCCGGTTCCGGATTTTCGAACGTCCTTGCGTACAATTTAATATCTTGTATTTTGCATTTTGCGGCTTGTACTCTTCTAATTTTGAGACGTTTCTCATCAATAATTTGAACCACTTTAATTGTACTTTGTACTTTTGAGCTTTTTGGTTGTTTGCGTCTTCAATTCGTCAAATCTGTCTTTTGCCTTCACCTTTTATTATTTAAACGAATATCACTTGTAAATAGAACAATTGCAACTAAAAGCTTGTCTTTCTTGAGGGATAATGCTTTGAAATATATGTTTGTTTTTAGCATTATCAAGGTTTGACTCACAAATATACCCCCGAACATTACCCATAACCTCCTTGGCAATAACTCATAATTTCCTTAGCTCTATCCCGCTCGAAAACCCATTTCAAAAGTGACCCGCTCTTGGCCTCGTCGTAGCATTTTATGTACTAATACTACTAATAATAATAGGATTAATAATAATATTAATCTTATTAATAATAATAATAATAATAATAATAATAATAATAATAAATTAAATAAAATAAATAATATACGGAGTAATGATGGTGTAACACTGAACCGAAATTCGATGCTTTTATAGGATGTGGCCTGCAACAGTACCCCATGCGATCGCATGGGGTTTAGCCTCCTTGGCCATGCGATCGCATGGCTAGAGGATCCAGCTCACAAATTTTTGTCTCGTTGTTTGTCGACATATTATTTAATTATAAATATAATATAATTAATTTATATAATTAATTATATATTATATTAAATTCACGTGCATAGTGGACTTGTAATTTTTATTCCGATAAGTCGTACGTTGTCACTCGACTTATGTCCCAGTTCTGGTTTCTCGAACGCATTTTTGTACGCTTAGAAATCTAATACTTTACATTTCGTGACACGTACCTTTGTCAAAATATAGCATTAAATTATCCATATTCTGTACCACTCAAAGTGTATCTTAAATTTTCGAGTGTTTTGGTCATTTACTTCTATAAATCATTGTCTCGTAGTATATACATATACATATATACATTTTTATTTTAAAATAGTGTTTTACTGTAGCAAAGTTAATGTAGCAAGTTTTTTTTACTGTAGCAAATAGTGATTTTTGAAAACACTGTAGCTTTTCGGGTACTGTAGCAATTCGAAAATACTGTAGCAAATTAGTGTTTTACTGGTTCATCTTAAACGTTTTAGTTAACTTATCTAAATATCAATCAGATAATTAAACCAATAAGGTTAATGCACAGTATCATTTTCATAACACTTTGTTACGTTTTCAAGTTATAGTATATATATGTATCTATTTACATATAATTGTTCGCGAATCGTTGAGAACAATCTAAGGGTATTTGAATAGTTCAAAATTTTGAGATTCAACTTCATAGACTTTGCTTATCGTGTCGGAAACGTTAAAGATTAAGTTTAAATTTGGTCAGAAATTTTCGGGTCATCACAGTACCTCCCTGTTAAAGAAATTTATTCCCGAAATTTAAGTGAGGTCGTCATGGCTAACAATAAAAATGTTTTCATGACGAATATGAGTTGATAAATAGAATTTTTATTACCGTTGAATAATATGGATAAAACAATCCAATTACTCGAAGCGTATGGGGAAGTTATCGTAATAGAGTGAAATGGAGAATAGAGATGCGTTTTTAACTCTTGACGCAGTAACGATTGATTTCCAGAATTTAAGGAATAGAAAATCTTCATAATTTAAATAAGATTTAATTCTTCGGAATTTAAGGAAATTAGGATTTCCTTTGATTAAATGCGTAATCTGCCTCGATTGCTATGTCTGATATTTTGCTATAAATTGACCTCTTCCGTTTCATTTATTTTCACCACTCCTATAATCTTCTTTCTTATTTCATACTTACAAAAGATTTGTGAAAATGCTTCATCCAGTTCTGATTCTTGATATTTTCTTGGCTATCATATCATTGATTCTTCTTTTTCATCTGCCACCAGAGGAGGTTATTTTATTCTACTATTACTTTGGGGTTATATTGTTTTTCATTCTCCCGTGTCTTTATATTGCTATACGCATTGATATACATGGTTTGTAATTTCGGGGTTGTTTTCGGACTTTATATTTTCCATTATATTTCGGAGCTTCATGCTTTCGTTTTCTCTTCCCGACTTTAAGTCAAGCGAATAATGGTCCAGAATTCGTAAGTATGAATTTCAGAATGAACATAATTAATGTTCTAAGAAAGAAATGGTAATGGCACAATCTAACTTGTCAAATTACCAGAATACCTCGAAAAAGACCGAATCATCAAGAAAAAAAATTCTTGATATGTTTAGAGGTTAAATAGAATGAAAGAGTTATGTAACATGGTTCATGATGAGGGTATGATCTGTGAACCTTTATCACGTTTCATTAGAAACTCAGCATGACTTACTGTAATATAATCACGTTGATCAAGTGTCATTATATTATACTAACTCATGCTTCAATTCCCAACACTACTTAAAAAACATCCATTTTTCGAAATTTTCAGAAATTAGAAGCTAAAATAGTTTCTTTTATGATGTAACATAGATAGCGTGAAGAGATAAATAATTTCGGGTGATAATAGTTATGAAGATATCTTCAGAAATATCGAAGATAGTTATAATGAAAAATATGATAATATCTTAGAATTTCTAATATCGAAGGATGATGAAGAAGATTTGTTCGTAACGGATTTTGAGTCAGGAGCAAGGTATTCGTTAATGACTTCAGCAGATACTGAATCATTTGTATTCTTTGAAGGCAGGTTTAGTCTTTGTGATTTGTCCACAGCCTCCTTCATGGTCTGCTCAATCCGTTTTCAGTTCTAAACCTTCTCTTTTTCTCAGCTTTACCACCATACTATTCTTTGTCATCAAACTTTTGACTGTTAAGGTCGTTTACAGTTTTTGCTACTTCATCAGCATTTTTTCAAAATTCAGAGAACTAGTTTTGCAGTTTGGGTGTTTTTCAGAAACTTCACCTTCGAAGTAAATAAGTCTAGGAGATAGACATTATATGTATATATATAACTGTTGGCGTAGAATTGCTGCGAAATTCAAAATACTGATTGCTAATTCCCGGTAGTTGGTATGGCAATTACCGTTACAAGATGTGGATGAGTACATGATAGGGTTTCAATGAATAATTATAATGGTTTTTCGGAGAGACTTTAAGTCACAGATTAATGAATTTGCTGGTACATTTACTGTTAATGTGGTGGAACATGAAAGGTTCCCCAGTAACAAAAACGTATATGCTAAAGTTACAAGTCTGAAAGGTCGTCGTTGACTGGTTGAACGGTTGATAATATTGGATATTTTGAAAAAGAATTGCAAGGTTATTTTCGGTAAAAATAATGCTAATGGATCTTGCACAGATTTAAAGTCAAAGTATAGCTGTGAAAGATATAGAGATCTAAGAATGATGTCACCGGTTCAGAGTTATGACTTGGATTCTGATCCGTCAATATCAGAATATGTAATTGAATTTGTATGAAATCGATTGTATATCGTTGTGAGCATTGTTAATAATTTTTGAATCAAAGTTAAAGAATGTACAGTGTTACATATTAATTGCGAACTTATATATTTTCCGGGTATTACCTACCCGTTAAAGATTTCACAATTAATACTTTGTACAAAAGAATTTTTATTACCGTCTTTATAAAAATATATGTATGTATATTTTCTTCAGTTGTAACACAGATTTAATGAGTTAATATCATATTAAGCTCATTTAATTTTCGGCTTGACTTAGAAATGATTAATCTCTAAAACATTAAAGATTACATAATCTTTGCGGAGTATTTCGCTAATGTAATCGATACTTCATTATTTATTCTCATTCCTCGGTGAAGGATGTTGATGCTCGTGGAATTTTTGTGAATCTTACAAGGCACAGATGATGTTTTCTGGAAAGTTTCGAGTACATCGAAAATGAAAATGTAAAATCAATTATGTAATTGAATAATACACTTAGTTTATTATGAAATGGAATTCATTAAGTTGAAATGGAGATTGTAGTTAACAATGGTTAAGTTGTTAAGGAAGGATGTACATCATTGCATATTAGTAATATGAACTAACTGAGTAGTACCTACCAGTTAAGATTCACACGTAATAGCTTAGCACGAAAGGATTTATTTTGATTTCAAAATTCATATATATTAAATATACATAAAATTTCTTCAGGGGAAATGAGTTAATACTTCATCGGTTATTGTTGCTGGTATTTCTTGGTAACTACGATGCGTATGACGTTGATGTTCAAGGTACATATTATGATGTTGAGGCTTGCGGTGCGGATGTTGTTGGTGGTGGTAATGGTACTGTTGGAGTTATTGTCAGTGGTACTGTTGATGCCGGTGATTCTGCTGGTGCTTGTAACCTTTGCACCATATTCTACAAAGCCACTACCAGAGCGCGAAGCTCGTTGACTTCTTCTACTACATCGGGATGATTGGCGGTTCGGACGAGCAGATGAATAAGATCCAGAATTTGAGAGAGTATATGATCATTACGAGATATTCTGGAGATGAGAGAGAATATGGTATTACGAACAGGTTCGCCGGTAAGTGCTTCAGGTTCTTCGCCAAGAGGGCAATGTGGTGGATGGAAGGGATCGCCTTCTTCTTGTCTCCAATAATTAAGTAGGCTACGAACCCATCCCCAATTCATCCAGAATAGATGATGGCTAATTGATTGATCCATTCCGGTTACACTGTTTTCAGAACTTTAGTAGAAATTCATATCGGAATAGCTGTAGGAATCTAAGGAATTTGAACTAGATACAGGATCCATTTTGTGTAATCAAGGAAAATATTTTTGGAATGAAATAGATTATAGGACTAATTTGGTACTCCTCAATACATAGTTTACATATGTATTTATAATACCAGAATCCCATAAGTTACGGAGGATTTTACGGAAGATGTTAGGCAAAGTTTACTGTAATAGATATGCCAAGATATGAATTTTGTCTATACTCTATCTATGCAATCAATGCAATAAGACGCGTTTAGACTTAAGATGATAGACATGAAATTTCCTACAAGAAATGATAAGCAAAACTTTTGACATGCAGACACAGTCGAAGTCTAGACTTACGAATGCATCCTAACAACTATCAGTTAGACACACTAATGCAAGACCTGGTTCACTAGGACCAACGCTCTGATACCAACTGTGACGATCGCTCCAAATCCATATGGACAATACGTCATTCATCGATTTCATTGCGAGGTATTTGAGCTCTATATGATACGTTTTGTAAACATTGCATTCTTTTGAAAAGGCACACCATATATGAATATTTAAATCAAAGGTTTTCGACATCTGATGATTTCTACATATAGAAAATCATCGTAATATAATAGTTTACAATGATACTTCCGTTGACAATGCAGTCAAAATAAGATACATTGTGATGATTTGGTGAATGCAACGTTTCCTTGAAAAGCATGCAAGACTCCATGCACATAGCTTATCTAACATATAAGCAAACTGCGAAAGACTTTTAGGGAACCTGAGAATAAACATGTTAACAAGTGTCAACACAAAGGTTGGTGAGTTCATAGTCTTATTGTTTCGCATAATCTGTATATAAAAGTGGATCACAAGATTTCAGTTATTTCATTCAGAAACGTTTATCAAAATATTCTACAAGATTGAGCACCCTGGTAGCTAAACTTTAACGTTATAATAAGTACCCCTGTTTTAACATACATGCAACCAACATGTACAATACAAGCAAACCAACGTGTACTAAACTCAAATAGCATACGTCTGTTTTATAGTTCAGGCTAGGGTTTCTATACCTGGAACAGACGGGGATGTCAAGCCCTACGGATCCATATACCTCTATTCGCGCCCATCGGTTCTTATAACCGACAGTTACTAGTTACCAAAGCTAAGGGATTTTCGGTTCAAACTCAGTGTAGAATTTAGTATGTACTTGTATCCATTGCGTTTAAAATAAAGTGCATGTATTCTCAGCCCAAAATATATATTGCAAAAGCAATTAAAAAGGGAGCAATGAAACTCACCTTAGCAGCACATAAAGTTGTTCATTGTAATGTGACCGAAACTCGAAATATCAAATAATCGTAGATCTCAACCTACAGAACATATGTTGGTCAATAAATGTCTATCAAGCTAGGTCAGGTCATAGTGTATCACAATCCTAATGCTCGATATCGACATACAAAAGTTATCCAATGTTGTTTCAAAAAGTCAATTTTGACAATAGTTCAACAAACGAGACGTACCTTATATAAGGATTCATTACTCGGCTGGTAATATTTAAAAATCCATTTAAGTTGTTTAAATCTTAATTGCAGATTTAAAAGCAATTTCAATTAACGTCAATCATAATTCAGTTGATCATATCTTTTAATCCGTTCATCGAACTTATTTGATATCTAAATGAAAAGTTATTGATTTTTCGTCAGCTTTCCAAAAACATGTATATCATATACCTTTTACTAGTAATATATGTATTTAATTCATGATTCATTATAAACTGTTTAACGACGAAATTTAGCATACTGGCATGTCTAAACATATATACTCGAGCACTAGACATGGATACACAATTAATATATAAAAGATAAGATATGAATGCTTACGTATCAATATTGTGATTTCATATTGCAGGAAAGTACGTAGACGCAACGAAGATGATAAACACTAGGTTTGACTCATAAATATACCCTCGAACATTACCCATAACCTCCTTGGCAATAAACCATAATTTCCTTAGCTCTCTCCCACACGAAAACCCATTTCAAAAGTGACCCGCTCTTGGCCTCGTCGTAGTATTTTATGTACTAATACTACTAATAATAATAGGATTAATAATAATATTAATCTTATTAATAATAATAATAATAATAATAATAATAATAAATTAAATAAAATAAATAATATACAGAGTAATGATGGTGTAACACTGAACCGAAATTCGATGCTTTTATAGGATGTGGCCTGCAACAGTACCCCATGCGATCGCATGGGGTTTAGCCTCCTTGTCCATGCGATCGCATGGCTAGAGGATCCAGCTCACAAATTTTTGTCTCGTTGTTTGTCGACATATTATTTAATTATAAATATAATATAATTAATTTATATAATTAATTATATATTATATTAAATTCACGTGCATAGTGGACTTGTAATTTTTGTTCCGATAAGTCGTACGTTGTCACTCGACTTATGTCCCGGTTCCGGTTTCTCGAACGCATTTTCGTACGCTTAGAAAACTAATACTTTACGTTTCGTGACACGTACCTTTGTCAAAATATAGCCTTAAATTATCCATAAACTGTACCACTCAAAGTATATCTTAAACTTTCGAGTGTTTTGGTCATTTACTTCTTTAAATCATTGTCTCGTAGTATATACATATACATATATACATTTTCATTTTAAAATAGTGTTTTACTGTAGCAAAGTTACTGTAGCAAGTTTTTTACTGTAGCAAATAGTGATTTTTGAAAACACTGTAGCTTTTCGGGTACTGTAGCAATTCAAAAATACTGTAGCAAATTAGTTTTTTACTGGTTCATCTTAAACGTTTTAGTTAACTTATCTAAATATCAATCAGATAATCAAACCAATAAGGTTAATCCACAGTATCATTTTCATAACACTTTGTTACGTTTTCAAGTTATAGTATATATATGTATCTATTTACATATAATTGTTCGCGAATCGTTAAGAACAATCGAAGGGTATTTGAATAGTTCAAAATTTTGAGATTCAACTTCATAGACTTTGCTTATCGTGTCGAAAACGTTAAAGATTAAGTTTAAATTTGGTCAGAAATTTCCGGGTCATCACAGTATCGTTTTACATCAATTATCTTCGTTCTTTATGGCAATTATGTAATCTCTAAAGTCTTAGAGATTATTTATTCTAGCTCAAACCGAAAAGCAAATGAGATTAATATCATATTAACTCATTAAATCCATGATTACATCTGAGGAAAATATATGTGTAAGTATATTTTCATAAAGATTGTAATTCTTTTGTACAAACTGTTAATGGTAAAAATATTTTAACAGGTAGGTAATACCCGAGGAATATTTAGATTTCACATTAATAAGTTACACTGTACATTCTTTAAATCTGTTCAACATTCATTTACTATCCTACTTACATCTACAAAGATACGAATCCGTTCACCGCAGAATAACCATTTTCATTCAATTTCATATTTGGATTTTGACCTATCAGAATCCAACGAGTGGCATAATGAAGAAAACATTTGACGAAATAAAATTTGTTAGAAACAAACAAATTAACTATGAGAAAATTTGTTAAGAAACCACGCTAACGAAATCCTAGCTAACTGTTCCTAGCTAACTGTTAATTCCGTATTACATTTTATTTATCACAATTTAATTATCGCAATTTTAATTCTCGCAATTTTATTTATCGTCATTTAATTTCTGTTATTTACTTTACGCACTTTATTTATCGTCATTTAATTTCTGTTATTTATTTTACGCACTTTAAATATCGGGACACGTATACAAAGTTTTGACATATCATATCGACGCATCTATATATATTATTTGAAATAACCATAGACACTCTATATGCAGTAATGTTGGAGTTAGCTATACAGAGTTGAGGTTGATTCTACAATAATATATATAATTTGAGTTGTGATCGAGCCTGAGACATGTACACGGGTCACGATACGTATTAATTAATTCGAATATTATATATTAAACTATATATGAATTATTGAATTGCTAACTGTGGACTTTGAACTATGGATTACCAACATTGGACAATTAAAATGAATTAAAATATTGATTATAACATATGAAACTAAACAATTCTTCAAGTTGCCACTTGATTTCATCTTAAACCTCATTTGTATCTCCACGATTACATTCTGCGTTCAAACCTTTCATGATTTTGAAAACACCTCAATCGAGAGGAGGAACCAACCGCATTTTATCTACGGAAGAAAAGATTGATGCATATAGTTATGTACCTGAAAACACTCGGAACCTGAGTAAATGTTTAACACGTATCTGTGCTAACTCCTTTGGCGTTGTTATTACCGAAAATACTTTACAATCCCTTTCCAAAGTAGTCAATTTAGTCACAGCTCTAGCAAGACAACTTCGACTTTCATTTGGATTAGCCTTATTATAATCTTGATTATATAAGTTTGCCTTTCGTCATTGTTACCGGAGAATCGTTTACATTCCACCACATTAGCAGTAAACTTGCCAGCAACTTCATTACTCATTGGCTTAAGTTTCTTCGAAGAATCACTATAATTGTTCATTAAAACCCTATCATATACTCACCCGCATCTTGTGACGAGAATGACCAATTATCCGGAATTAGTAATCAGTATTTTGAAATCTCGCAGCATGTCTACATCAACAGTTATAAGTATACATATAATCCTTATCTCTTAGAATTATGATCTTCCACTCTGAAATTTTGAAAAGCACCCAGTCTACAAATCAATACTTCAAATTCTGAAAAAGCTGAATACAGCAGCAAAAACTGTACACAACCTTAACGCTGTATTCTTGAGTTTTTTTTTTAAAGGAAAGGAAAGGGGAGTAAGAGATAGTGCACTATTTCACTATTTTTGAGTTTTTTTTCATAAAAGAAAGGAATGGGGAAGAGAGGGGTTGGGGTGATAGGAGATAGACTTTTTGTCCGGAATGTTATCCGCCCAAATTTGGGGAGATTGCAGTGGAAAACTTATCTTGTATGTGTATAATAACTTTTTTATCCTTGTAAACTCTATTATAAACTCTATTATTTAATTCCAATCTTCTATTCTTGTTTTACGATTAAACAAAAGTTATTTAAAATTCTTTCCAATCTTCTATTATTGATAGGTACCAAGAATCTTTGCAGGTAAACTTATTTAAAATTTATTTATATTTGATGTTTTAAGATCATATAGTACGTTTTTGTTTGGATTAAAATAGATTTTTTAGGTTGTGATATATATATATTTTTTTTATCTAGACTCAATTTATGGTTTATTATTTTGATTTTCTAATCTCCTGCATTCATATAATTGATTTAGTGGTTTACAATTGAATTTACTTTTTAAAATATATGAAAGGGTATAATTGTAAAATTGTATACTCTAATCAGTATCATTTCTTTTCCACCGTAACTCGAGAATAGAAATAAGAGATTATTATCCTTTCCTTTCTTTTAATTTCTATTCAACTCGAAAATGCCCATAAACTATTTTATATTATAATCCTTTCCATCTCTATTCTCTCTTCTCTTCTCCACCCCTCTCCTTTCCATTAAAAAAAACTCGAGAACACAGCGTAACCGTTGAAGGTATAAAGATAAAGAATAGTATGTTGGCAAAGCTCAGAAAAGTGGAACTGGAAGCCGAATTGAGCAAACCATGAAGGAGACTCTGAACAAATTACAAGGACTAACCTTGTACATAAAGAATCCAGATGATTCTGTTTCTGATGAAATCTTTAGCGAATACCTTACTCCTTAACCACTCTAAATCATCGTGAATGAATTTCTTCATCACAATTTGATTCTGAAATCCTAAGATATCATCATACCTTTCTTTATTAATATCCTCAATATTTCTGAAGATATCTTCATAAATATTCTCGTTCAATATTAATTATCTCTCTGCGCTATCCGTATTATATCATAAAAGGAAACTGTTTTAGTTTTTATATTTTTCGAACCTTTGAATTTAAAATATGAATGATATTAAAGTAGTGTTGGAAACTGATGCATGAGTTAGTATAATATAATGACACTTGATCAACGTGATTATATTACAGTAAGTCATACTGAGTTTCTAATGGAACGTGATGATTCACAGATCATAACGTCATCATGTGCCATGTTACATAACTCTGTCATTCTACTTAACTTCTGAACATATCAAGAAAGTATATTCTTGATAGTTCTATTCTCAGTGATTTTGATAAATTTGAAAATCAAATTGTGCTATCACGTTCCTTCCTGCTTAGAACATTATAATCATTCGAAAACTCCATACTTACGAATTCTGGACCATTACTTGCTTTAATAGAGGTTGAGAAG
This sequence comes from Rutidosis leptorrhynchoides, assembly GCF_046630445.1. Taxonomy (NCBI): domain Eukaryota; kingdom Viridiplantae; phylum Streptophyta; class Magnoliopsida; order Asterales; family Asteraceae; genus Rutidosis; species Rutidosis leptorrhynchoides. The sequence goes on along the minus strand of NC_092333.1, from coordinate 593,657,886 downwards.
ATAATATAAAGGCAAAGAGCTCCAAAATGTAAGAGAAAATATAAAGCCCAATAACAACACGGAAATTACAAACCGTGTATATCAATGTTTATCGCAACATAAAGACACGGGAGAATTAAAAACACTATAACCCCAAGGGCGAAGAAGAAGAAAATAGATTCCTCCGGTAGAAGTTGGAAAAGGAGAATGATTGTTGTGATAGTAAGGATAAGGACAAGGATTAGAACTGGATTAAGCATTTTCTTTTGGAGGTATGAACTAAGAAAGAAAGTATAGGAATGGTGAGAATAATGGAACGGAAGAGTTTAATTTATAATTGGAATATCAGACAGAGTAATCGAGGAAGATCACCGTATTTAATTATAGAGATCTTAATTTCTTTATTCGCCGAAGAATCAAATCTTTTAGATTTCGAAGATTTCCTCTAAAACCCTTGAATTCCAGAATTTAACCACGATTACGTCAAAATTTATTACGAACTTTATATCCCTAATTCACTCTTTTGTGATAACTTCATTCGTACGCTTCACAAAAATCGAATCATTTTATCTATATTTATCAATAATGATAAAACTCTATTTATCAACTCATATTCGTCATGAAAACATTTTTTATTGTTAACTATGACGATCCCAATCAAATTTTGGGACGAAATTTCTTTAAAGGGTAGGTACTGTGACGACCCGGAAATTTTCGACCAAATTTAAACTTAATTCTAATATGAATTCAACACGATAAGCAAAGTCTGTAATGCTGAGTCTCAAAATTTTTTGAACTGTCTACATGAAAAACCTATAACCCTTGACTAACTCGACGATTTACGAACCTTGTGTGTAAATAAATATGTATGTACATATATATATATATATATATATATATATATATATATATATATATATATATATATATATATATATATATATATATATATATATATATATATATATATATATGTATATATATATATGTATATATATATATATGTATATATATATGTATGTGTATGTATAATAAATATGAAATAATAAAATACAGATTAATCGGTAGAATTAAAAATGTAAAATGATATAGAATATAATAAAGAGGTGATTAAAAAGAAGCTATATATAAATATATATATAAATTCTATACATGATTGATATTATGTGTATATTGTAAAATATATAAAAGGTATAAATATTATGTGTTGAAATATAATTATCAAATAGCATAATATAATAAATAAATAAATATATATATGAAAATTTCATATATGAAACATTTTTAATATAGTTATATTTACATATATAATACAACTAATACGCAAACACATATTTTATAATATATATATATATATATATATATATATATATATATATATATATATATATATATATATATATATATATATAATGTATAAATATTAAGTAGTCAGTATGTGTTATTATAGAATATATTATATAACTAATAATATGTAATAATAACATATTCAATTTAACTACAAGTTTAAATATAGTGTTATATCAATATTATTATTACTTTCATTATTATTTATCAATATCAATATTAATATCAATTATCATTAATAATTATCAATGTATTTCATATTAATATTAATACTATTATTATTATTTTCATTAAAAAATTATTATTATTAATATATCTATAATTATTAACTAATAATATATATTATATCGTACAAGAATAGATTTCCAAATCTAATATCAGTACACTTTAACTATTATAATTTTTGTTTTTGGTCTACAAATTATTGAAAAGTGATATCATACTAGCACGAGCCTGTTATATATCGATATCATATTTTTTTATTTTTATTATTATTATTTTTTTATTTGCTTTTTATTCAGTCGATCTGTACTTCCAATATAAAACGATCAATACACCTTGACTTTGAAATTTTTTTCGAATTCTCCACCAGCTATATCAATTAAAACTACCACTGATTTATATTATCTAGAAATATAAGCAATTTTTTTTTAAAAACCAATCGACACCTCTGTTTTGTCTATGAATTATCATAGCTCGATTTTCAATTGAATTTCAAAAATTATAAATGCAGTCATCTTAGGAATTATTTACTTAATCTACCTACAAATTCTCACACTCCAATTCGTTTTCATGATTTCGAATTTTCAAAGTCAAACTTTAACAATTAAAAGTCAAACGGGTTGTTCTTCGTCAAATTCGAATTATGGTTAATGTTTCTGTTAAAATTGAGAATTGAGAAAGCTTCAAGGATTGATTTTGAACATAATTCATTCAGGAAAGGAGATCTAAAACGTTCGATAAACTGATTTTGATGTTGAGTTTTTCTTTGTGTTCTTCGCCAAAAATTGTTTCTGTTTTATATATTTTGTTTTGTTTTGTTTGTTTGTTTGTTATTTAAAAACCTCACAAATAGTCGATTGTAATTCAAGTTCAAACCTTAATTGGATTTGTAATTCGCGATTGGATTGATTAATGCTCTGGTCGATTGAAAAGGGAAGAAGGAGGGGAAGAAGGTACATTGTTAAACATACGGGTTTAATATAAATGAGATTCAATATAAATCAGAAAAGTACACAGCAGAGCGATGGTTAAGGGTTAGTGTCGGGTTTTGAGAGGTCACGGGTTCGAGTCCCATCGTGGGCTTTTCTTTTTGGTGGAAGTTTTAAAAGGGTATATATATTTTATTTCCATTTCTATTATCATTATTATTATTATTATTATTATTATTATTATTATTATTATTATTATTATTGTTGTTGTTGTTGTTAATGTTGTTATTTTTGTTATTATTAGTGTTATAAAGATTATTATTATTATCACTTGCATAAGTATTAAAATTATTACTATTATTATTAGTATTACTAATACAAGTAGTAAATATAAATTATTATTAATACGATTATAAATACAATGATGATATATATTGTAATTACTAAAATTAATATCATTACTAATATGTGTGTTATTATTATTAACATGTTTAGGATTATTATTATCATTATTAACGATATCATTATTATTATTAGTATTATCATTATTAATAAAGTTGTTATTATTATTATTAACTCACTAATATAAATCTATCATTTTTAACAAATAAATATTTTTATACAAAATATATTTAGTACATATACTATAACGATATTGACATCTCATATAACTACATATTAACATTATATAGATAAATATATATTTTTATCATGTATAAACCCTAAAATAAATTGTTATAATAGCTATATAAATATATTAAATTTATCTATATCTATATAACATATGAGATAACATGTATATTATCAATAATAATATATATAAACTTGTTCGATTACGAATTATTAAACTTGTTCGATTACGATTATATGTTTTAATAGATATACAAATGATATAGGTTCGTGAATCTGAGATCAACCCTGCATTCCTGCATTGTTAAATGTGGTCCTATGTATTTTTACTACAAAATACCTTAGGTGAGTTCATTTGCTCCCTTTTACTCATTACATTTTTGGGCTGAGAATACATGCACTGTTTTAATAACTGTTTTACAATATTTATATGCGTGAGTTCATTTGATTCCCTTTTACTCTTTACATTTTTGGGACTGAGAATACATGCGCTACTTTTACAACTGCTTTATTAAATGCTTTTGAAATACATTTTTGAACTGCGAATACATGAAATGCTTTTATAAATGTTTGACGAGATAGACACAAGTAAAACATTCCTCTAATGAATTATGTGGACGTGATAATTGCCACCATTGAATTATGTGGACGTGATAATTGCCACAATTGATATGAATATTTTTCCCCTGATTATTATTGCTTGGTAACCTAAGAATTAGGGAACATCACTAATTTTGAGAATTAGTGCACGCCTAATTGACGTGAATCCTAAAGGTAGCTACCGGGTTTAACACCCCCACCCAGAATGTTCACTAGACGGAAAGGCTAGTGAGCGTGGTGTTTAGTACTTCGAAGTTTATATGATTATTATACAGACGAGATGTTCTGTTTTAGGGATATTATTATGTGCATTATATGTTAAGGTCGGTTACCAAGCCAAGCTATGAAAGCAATGAAAAGTGAATGTTATGTAGCGAGAGAATGATTTTATACACAGGTTATGTGTAGGTTATTTTTGTGCACGAGATATGTGTACGGTTACTAAGATTTATGAAAGATGATTTCGTACACGAGAAAGGTGTACTGTATTTAAAAGATATCGCATGTACATTACAGGTGGGTATAGGATTCGGGCCCATTTGTACCATGCAGGATTTAAATCTTGTGGTCTATCAAAAATGATGAATTTTATTGTTTTATGATAAACCTATGAACTCATCAACCTTTTGGTTGACACTTTTAAGCATGTTTATTCTCAGGTATGAAAGAAATCTTCCGATGTGCATTTGCTCATTTTAGAGATATTACTTGGAGTCATTCATGACATATTTCAAAAGACGTTTCATTCGAGTCGTTGAGTTCATAACGATTATTATTAAGTCAAATATAGTTGGATATATTATGAAATGGTATGCATGCCGTCAACGTTCAATGTAAAGAAAGTTTGTCTTTTCAAAAACGAATGCAATGTTTGTAAAATGTATCATATAGAGGTCAAGTACCTCGCGATGTAATCAACTATTGTGAATCATTTGTAATCGATATGGACTTCGTCCAGATGGATTAGGACGGGTCATGAAACATATATAGTGTTTATATATATTTTTCGCCGCGTATTTGTTATCTCTCTGAATTTTCAATCGCGTAGTCGTGTTTTTGGGTTTCGGGTTTCGATCAGGCATTCGGGCCATAAGGAAGATGCAAGATATCAAAATTGGGCTAGTGGGGCTCACCCCACTCACCCCATTCGGCCGAATAAGGGAGGGGGTGTACCCCTTGCCTTCTCATTTTTTTTCCCATTTTATTTTCATTCCACTTTTTACACTACTAAACCTAATTTAGATTTTGCTCTCATTTTTCTCCTCCCTCCTTCCCTTGGCCGTTGCCTAGCACACCACCACCATCATCATCCTTCAACAAAATATTACTTGGATCATTAAATCGTTTACACAATCGGATTCCTCTTGCTCTCCTCTATGCGTTCATACTCTTTGATTATCGATTAGGGTATAAACCCTAACCCTAGCTTTTTGATTTTTCATATATTTTACTGATTTTATATGTTATATTAATAGTATGATGCTTATATGTTATTGTATTGTTGATTGTATGCGTAGAAATGCTCGATTATATATGTTTCCGGTTTGATTGTTTTGGGACAGCAGTTTGATTGTTGTTTTCTGTAAATATAACTGATATAAAAGTGAAATTAAAGTGTTTAAATGAGTTCCTCTCATCAAGACATTAATTTTAGACTCCGGATTCATGTTATTTCGATTCCCGGAGCTCTAGATATGCTTAAAATGGTGTTTTGTTGAGATTAAAATATAAAAACGAATTGAATCGGGTATGGTCCGACTTTGTGACCACCTTTGGAGTCTTTAGGGTGTGCTAGTGTGTTAGGATTGATGATAGGACGAACTTTCATGTTTGGGTCATCGAAATCCGAGCCACGGATCACCCGGTATGACCAAAACATGTTTTTGAACGGATTAAAGCTACAAGTTGATTTATGGCTGTAAGTCACGACTTGGTGGCTGTTCTTAGGATGTTCTTGAGCACACTAATGTTTAGAGTGGGTTGGTTAGGCGAAGATATATATAAGACTCTCCGAAAACTGATTCTCGGGGCTCAAGTTATGACCCGATGAACTTTTAATTAAAACTTATGGTTAATAATTATGACTTATGATATAAATAATGAATTTCATTATTAATAAATTACTTATGATATAAAAAGTAATTATTATAATTTAAGACTTATGATATATATTTATTATATCATTATTTAATTATCTATGATTTAATTAAACTTTTAATTAAACTTATGATTAATAATACTTTTATTATTAATGGAATATACTTATGATAAGTATTAAACTTATATAATGAGATATTATTATAAGACTTATAATAAGAATTAAATAATTATTTAATTATTATAAGGCTTAGTTATTATTTAATTATAATTTAATTATTAACTACTTATGATTTAATAATTATAAATAGAAACTTATGATATGATTAATAATTCATTATTAATTAATAATACTTATGATATGATTTAAAATTTATTATTAATTAATAATACTTACACTATGAATAATATTTAATTAATTAAATACTTATGTTATATTAATTATATAATTTAAACTTAAGTTAACTTTAATAATTCATTTAATTTAATTAAACTTATGTTATGACATAATTATACATATATGACTTTAATTAGCGTTATAACCTATATTATTATTATAACCTATACTTTTAAAATTAATGTTGACTATGTTTGACCAAGGTTGACTTTTGAGTTGATTTTCGATTGACTTTGACTTTTAGTTGACTTTTGTTGACTTTCTAATTAAGAAAACTTTCCTAACTTAAAAACTATTCTAAAATAGAAACTTTCCTAAAATAGAAACTTTCCTAAAATAGAAACTTTTCAAAAATGGAAACCTGCTAAAAATAGAAACTTTCTAAAAATAGAAAGTGTGTGTCCGTACGCTATTTCGATCAAACCGATGCATGTTGAGTATTGTTCTATGTCTACTTGCAACATGTACAATAGCTATCATACTAAGACTTGACCTAAGTTAGTTATTTATATTGACCTGCTTTATTTATAGGTCGGCGTTGTGATCATTCCTGATCACTTTACTTCTTTTGATGTTCGTATATTTATGTGGTTACTTCGTTTGCTATTAAGGTGAGTTATAGTCCCATTTTTCTATTTTAAATCTTTTGGGATGAGAATACATGCATTTTATTTTTACGTATTGGACACAAGTGGAAGTTGGTTTAAATTAATCATTGTGAGTCGAACAAAAATATTCCTTAATCTGGTAATTGTAATCACTGATTTCTACTGGTGAACGCGAATCTTATGGATAGATCTATCGGGTTTGACAACCCCATTTCGAGCTAGTCGCGCTAGCAATTTATAATCGAAATGTTTTGTACTTCGTATTTAGTTAAATATACACTTGTTCAGTGTATATTATTTATTGTGTTTGGCAAAGGTAAATAAAGGGTTAAGTGGTTACCAGGTGGCTCATTGATAATGGAATAATGTTTAATGTTTTCTAACATTTTAAATCTTGTGGTATTAAGTTTATTCAATTATTTAAACCTATAATTCACTCAACATTTTTGTTGACAGTTTACTCGCATGTTTTCATAGGTACTTGAGTTTGTTTGATGCTTTCGCTGTGTTAGAAGAGTCTGCATGCATTTGGGCAGATTTTGTTAAATAATTATGAAACTTTGAACTTGCATTCTATTTTGGAATAATTTAAACTTGTGGGTTTTGTTGACAATGTTTTAATGTCAACTTTGGTTATTAATATGTTGGGTTGTTTAAACTACATATTTTGGGTATGTTTTCTTTTTGGAAAACTTTTGAAATAAAAGAATGCAACGTCGTTTATTAAATTCATTTAAGTTCGATCAATCTGTGAGACCAAGTGACGGAGCCGTTAAGTGTTTTGACGGGGCCATCACAGTTGGTATCAGAGCTCTGGTTGTAGGGAACTAGGCGGTCATAATGTGGTTAACCAGTGGTTTTTAGGGTGCATTAGAGTCTAGTCTACAGCTCGACCTTTCTTGTTATAGCATTATTATGCATTTCATTTCGTATGAGGAATAATTATAAGTTATTACTTATGTTATTTCTATGTTGTATGTGGCTTGTGGTTTTTACTGGTTGCAGATGTCGACTTCGAACAACAATTCCGTTCCGGCTCCTGCTCCTTCATCTGCTGCTATACGCCGTGCTCATCAGTTTCATGACCCGTCCTAATCCATCTGGACGAATACATTACTTTTGGTTACATCGCGAGGTACTTGACCTCTATATGATACATTTCACAAACATTGCATTCGTTTTTAAAAGATAAACTTTCTTTACATCGAAATATGACAATATGCATACCATTTCATAACACATCCAACTCTAATTGACTTGGTAATAATCTTGATGAACTCGACGACTCGAATGCAACGTCTTTTGAAATATGTCATGAATGACTCCAAGTAATATCTCTAATATGAGCAAATGCACAGCGGAAGATTTCTTTCATACCTGAGAATAAACATGCTTTAAAGTGTCAACCAAAAGGTTGGTGCGTTCATTAGTTTTGTTGAGATTTAACAAGTTTCAAAATGCTTAAAACATAATAAGAATCAAACTTAGCGGAAGCATGTAATTACCAATTTTAGACTTGTTAAACTTTAACCAATTAAAGTTAAATCCCAATTAGGATCAAGTTGTGAAACATACTTACAAACTACAAGATAGATAAGAGATTATACCTTCTCCAAGCTATGTAGTTGATGATGAAGAAGATGATGATGAATGGAGCTTCAAAAGTGTGAAACCTCAAGTTGTTATACCCCAAATTTTGCACCAACACCCTAGCTTTTAGTTAGGATTTATTTGACACTTAAAATTAACTTGCAAAATCAAATTATGAACTCCTCTTGTGCTCAAAAAGCCAACGGCCAGAATGCAGAATTGGAGACTGTTTTTGCAGTTTTTTTTTATGTATCTTTGATGTGTTTTGAATGTATGTTTTCCTCCAAGAAGTCTTGGAACATATATCCATGGAATATGTGGAAGTAACCACTTAAATCCAAGTCAAATGCATGCTAGTTTAAGGCTCCAATGCCACTTCCAATTTTGTTTTATATTATTAGTTTTATAAAAGTTAGATTTTATAAAACTAATTTATAAAACTTCTATATAATTTTTATGTACATTTTTATTATATAAAACCCATTTATATAAAATGTAACATAAATTTATTAATTATTTAACCTATAAATAATTAAATCCAAATTATATAAATTATTCCATAATATATATATATATATATATATATATATATATATATATATATATATACACATCAAGTAATATTTAAGAAAACCATTTTTCTTAAGTTTCAAGTGTCGCGTATTTAATCAATGATCCAATCGTTAAGATTAAATACGTATAAGGTGTCGGTAAGTTTGTTATAGGGTATGACCCGACTTGGATCATAACACATTAGCCACATTAATTCAATATGTCTCTCGGGCATACGAAATACCTTCAATCTCCCACTTGCACGAGAAACATAAGAAATTAATGCAAGTGATGGATACCATCTAACGACCATCCATCACCCCCAATATGTTATGACTTAGTGCCATTCAATAACATCATCCCTTTCGAGTTCCATCTCGAATATGAATAGGTGAATCTTTCATTATTTCCTTTCGTCCTAGATGTCATGTTAAATCCAAGAGATACAGAATGATCACTCTCTTTTAGATTTAACTTTATCAGGCCTTAGACATCTGACTCTCAACGAATAAGAGGGACAAATTCCTTCTTGACTACATACGTCCTAAATATATATACCTTGCATTATACCTGAGCTCTTCCTTATGAACTACCATATTTCAGAATAGCGAAGGAAAGAATCAAGGCACAATACTTGGTAAATATCCGAACCCAATATGTATCTCAGGTCAGAGGATACAATGATATTCGCCTTTACTCAAGATTACAAGTGATCAACCACAAAGGCTCTATTTAGTAAGTCTTGAGAGCGGGTCTTCCAATATTTGTGTCCCACAAATATCTATGAACCTTGGTTGCAACCTTGCCCCACATTCATCCCGTGAATGTATACCAATCTAAGTTCATAATAGTCTAAACCTCACACTTGTTCCCACGGATGTGATCGACTACGGAATTTTAGAATAATTACTTATTCATGGATAAAATATGCAAAATAGGAACATGACTCAAAATAAATTAATACCATAATTATATTAATGAGTTTGAACAATTTTGTTCCGTTACAATACTTAAACAGATCATGACCAATCACTAGAATATCGAAGCCCTAATGCACAAACATGTCCAGTATGTTTTGCTCCATGTAAGAGCTTCGTGAGAGGATCCGCTATATTAAGATCTGTGTGAACTTTGCGAATACATATCTTTCCCTTTTCAACTTCATCCCTTATGTAGTTGAATCTCCGTTCAATGTGACGAGTCTTTTGGTGAGCACGAGGTTCCTTGATTTGAGCAATCGCACCCTCGTTGTCACAAAAGATCTCAAGAGGGTCCTGAATGGAAGGGACTACTCCTAAGTCGTTGATGAATTTCTTCATCCAGGCAGCTTCCTGAGCTGCCAATGATGCGGCAATGTACTCCGACTCTGTAGTGGATAAAGCAACAACATCCTGTTTTGAACTCTTCCAAGAGACCGCACCTCCATTTAACGTGAAGACATAACCGGACTGTGATCGAGAATCATCTCGATCAGTTTGGAAACTCGCGTCCACGTAACCTTTTACAGCGAGTTCCTCCTCGCCAGACCCGTATACAAGAAACATATCTTTAGTCCTCCTAATGTATTTCAATATACTTTTAACCGCAATCCAATGACTATTTCCTGGGTTATTCTGGTATCTACTTGTCAAGCTAAGAGCGCATGACACATCCGGTCTAGTGCATATCATTGCATACATGATTGACGCAATAGCAGACGCATATGGGACTTTCTTCATTCTCTCCTGTTCATCTTTCATGGTGGGACACTGAGATGCACTAAGGAGTGTTCCTCTTTGAATAGGTACTAAACCTTTCTTAGAGTTCTCCATCTTGAACCTTTTCAAGATCTTTTCAATGTATGCACTTTGATTCAAACCTATCAATTTCTTGGATCTATCCCTGTAGATCCTAATCCCCAAAACATATTGTGCTTCTCCAAGATCCTTAATGGAGAAGCATTTACTTAGCCAAGTTTTAACACTTTGCATTTCCGGAATATCATTTCCAAATAACAATATATCATCCACATATAGTACAAGGAACATGATTGTGCTCCCACTAGCCTTCTTGTATACACAAGCTTCATCACCATTTTTAATGAAGCCAAATTTCTTGGCTTCCTCATTAAAACGATGATTCCACATTCCAGATGCTTGTTTCAATCCGTAGATTGACTTCTTTAACTTGCATACCTTTTTAGGACACTTCGGATCAAGAAAACCTTCAGGCTGAACCATATAGACATCTTCCTCAAGATGTCCATTTAGGAAAGTGGTCTTGACATCCATTTGCCATATTTCATAATCATAATGAGCAGCAATGGCAAGTAATATCCTAATAGACTTTAGCATTGCCACAGGCGAAAAAGTTTCATCATAGTCAACCCCTTGAGTTTGAGTGAAACCTTTTGCTATAAGTCTAGCTTTATATGTATCCAAGTTTCCATGTATGTCGGTTTTCATTTTGAAAAGCCATTTACAATCAACTAGCCTTGATCCAGTAGGTTGTTCAACAAGTTCCCAAACTTGGTTGTCATACATGGATTGCATCTCAGCGTTCATGGCTTCCTGCCATTTATCCTTATCAATCCTTGATAAAGCATCATGGTAGTTTGTTGGCTCATCCAAATCAATCACATAGCAACCATCCATGAGAAACCCATATCTCTCAGGAGGATTACTAATCCTACCAGATCTGCGAACGTCTTGTGTATTTTGATCATCCATTTGATCACTCTCAACATTTTCATGTTGAGTGCTAGTGTCAGCCAATTGTGTATCATCTACTTGATCTTGAACCTCCTCAAGATCTATCTTCCTTTCACTATTTCCTTCCATTAGGAACTTAGTTTCAAGGAATTTCGCCTTCCGAGCAACAAATACATTCTGCTAGGATGGATCATAGAAATAATATCCCATATCATCCTTGGGATATCCTATGAAGATACACTTCGTGGATCGAGCATTCAACTTATTAGGGATGTAACGCTTAGGGTAAGCTTCACATCCCCATACCTTTAAGTATGATAGAGATGGAGGTTTTCCAAACCACATCTCATGAGATGTTCGTTCCACTTTCTTGGTTGGGGCCATATTTAAAATACGAGCCGCGGAGCATAGACAATAACCCTAAAATGATAGAGGTAACGAGCTTCTAGTCATCATAGATCGAACCATATCCATTAGGGTTCGGTTCCTCCTTTCGGAAACTCCATTCAGTTAGGGTGTTCCAGGAGGAGTGAGTTGCGAGATAATCCCACAACTTCTAAGATGAGCTTGGAAAGCATCGCTTAGGTATTCACCTCCTCTATCAGTACGAAGTACCTTGATTGTCTTATTGAGTTGATTTTGTACTTCATTTTGATACTCTTTGAATGCTTCAAAAGTTTCGTCCTTATGTCTTAACAAGTAGACATATCCGAAACGGCTGAAGTCATCAATGAAAGTAACGAAGTATCTTTCACCATTCCTAGTTATGGGCTTAAAGGGTCCACATACATCCGAATGTATTAATCCCAATAAGTCCTTAGCGCTTTCATAGGTCCCTTTAAAAGGTGTTTTAGTCATTTTACCTTGTAAACAAGACTCACATACATCAAACGAGTCTAGTTCATTTGATTTCAAAAGTCCATTCTTTTGAAGTGTATGCATTCAGTTCTTGTTTATGTGACCAAGGCGACAATGCCATAAGTAGGAATCACTCAAATCCCTTTTGAGTTTCTTGGTGTTTGCATGGTATATTGAGCTATTGTATGCTGTGTCATCATGAACCAATTCATAAATACCATTCGAAGGCGAAGCCTTAAAATAGAACACATTATTTAAAGAAACATGGATATCATCATTAATGAAATTAAGATTAAAACCACATTGTTTCAAGCGGGATACAGAAATAATGTTTCGAGATAAATCGGGTGCATACAAAATATTTTTCAAAACAAGCTCCAAACCACTTGGTAGCTTTAAAACAAAGTCTCCTTGAGCTTTCACTTGCACCCTTGCTCTATTTCCCATGAAGAGACTTGTTGTTCCCGCATCTTGATCACTTCTTTTGAACCCCTGCAAAGTGTTGCAAATATGAGTTCCACATCCTGTGTCTAATACCCATGTATTAGAAGAAGTAATACTAAGCTCAATGTATACCATATATACATTACCTGAGGTTTGCCCTGCATCCCTCTTTTCCTTCAACTCCTTAAGGTAGACCGGGCAGTTGCGTTTCCAGTGATCCATTTCACCGCAACCGAAGCACGGGTCTTCCTTGAGGTTTGCTTGTCCGGCAACCTTTTGCTTCTTGTTCTTGTTTTTGGTTGGGGTAACCATCCTCCCCTTTCCCTTGCCTTGATGGGCGGGTCCTTTCCTCTTAGCCGCCTTTGGCTTAGAGGTGTTATTACCATTGGACCCACCATCATTGATCATTAGCACGGGTGAAGCCCTCTTACCCATGCTAGTTTCCGCCGTCCTAAGCATGCCATGAAGTTCGCCAATGGTCTTATCCATCCCATTCATATTGTAATTAATTACAAATTGGTCAAACCTCTTTGACAAGGAGTTTAGGATAAGATCCGTGGCTAGCTCATTAGATATGTTGAGATTAAGACGGTTTGCGCGATCAATGAGGCTTTTCATCTTAAGGACATAAGATGAAACGGATTGGGAGTCGTCCATACGATATGCATGAATCGCTCGAACGGTCTCGAAGCGCTCGACACGTGCTTGTTGAAGGAACATCTCCTTCAATTGTGTGATCATGTCATATGCAGTATGATGCTCGAAATCCTTTTGGAGTTCGGGTATCATAGTCCCAAGCATTAGGCAAGTGACTTGCACCGAATCGGCGCAATACTTATCCCAATAAGCCATGCCTTTCGAATCATCGTCGTCGGGTTGATCGGGAATGGGGTCTTCCAACACATACGCCTTATCCTCAAGTTTGAGGACAATCCTAAGATTGCGGAACCAATCCATAAAGTTCGTATGGTTAAGTTTGTCTTTCTCGAGGAGAGACCTTAATGATAGATTGTTCAAGTTAATAGGTGCGTTTTGCATGTTGTTGTTATTGGCGGCCATCTACAAAATTTAACAAAGTTCATTTAAGTATCGATTTTAATTTAACAATCAATACCCTTTAAATCTAATTGATATTTATTAAATTATAGAATCCAACGGTAAACCAAATTTCGGTTAGGTGACCTTTATCCAGTCATTTGATTTAGCTAGGTAGTCATTGTATGACAATTGCAATTCTTTTGCAACTTCTAAGTTATGGGATCATGCAATCCTTTTGCATGGAAAATTATCCCATGAACCCTTATTTGTTCATCATGCTTCGGTGACCCTAAATTCATGATTTCCAAATCAAGTCGTCCTACTTGTATAGACATGTAAACTTAGCATACAAGTGGTTAGGTGACCTTTATCCCACAAGTGTGCGAAATTTACCTTAATCATATTAGTTTGCTCATAACGGTTAGGTGACCTTTATCCCATTATAAGTTCCCTAATATTTTTAAGTGTCATACAATAGGATGGCGTTTAAACTTGTTGACCTAGTGTAAAGGGTTTTAAGTTTTCTTTAATTCTAGTTTGAGAAAACATTTATGCCATACACCAACATGCATTTAGTGTATGGTTTATTTGAAATCCATTTTCAAGTCTAGTAATTTTAGCCAATTACTTGATATAAACCATTATGTATATGATCCTTATCATATTCTTAATAACCGTTTATTAATGTCCTTTTAGCCGTTTTTAATTTAACCAATTAAATTGACGTTTTGCATGTCGTTAATAATTTAACCAATTAAATTGTAGTTATGCTTGTTGTTAACTTGTGTTACAACATGTTGTAGTAACATACACAATCCACAATCATACAAGAAATAAAACAACCACGCATACAAACAAATGTGTTCACAATCAAGCCGATTTGGTAGACATTTGTTTAGCCGAAAACAAATGTCACCGGTTAAGGGTTATAACACTAAGTAGGAGATTTCAAAATCTCCCACTTAATCTTGCATCCAAATGCATCTTCCAAGTCTTCATCTTGTGTCTTCATTTTACAAAAAATATATCCTAATACATTTTTCTAGAAAATGAAAATACAATCTAATCTATTTTACATACCAAATATAAAATAAATTACATAACCAAAATAATAAAATTACAAACCAAATTTAATGAATATTACAACCACATGAATGAATTAATATTACATACCAAATGAATAGATTAACTCAACCAAACATGCAATCATCCAAACACAAGGTCAAGGCTTGATTGTGAACTCAACATGCAACCAAAATATGACCAAAGTGGAAGACCCAAACCCATTTTGGGTCCCCAATAATTCAGCCAAAGTGAAGCTCCGACCCAAATCCATTAATTTTTGCATTTTTCATTCATGCATGTACATAAAATGCAAAATATAGCGGGTATAATAAATCATCTCGAAGCATATTCCATCAACTTCGGCTCTAGATACCATTGTTGGGATTTAACAAGTTTCAAAATGCTTAAAACATAATAAGAATCAAACTTAGCGGAAGCATGTAATTACCAATTTTAGACTTATTAAACTTTAACCAATTAAAATTAAATCCCAATTAGGATCAAGTTGTGAAACATACTTACAAACTACAAGATAGATAAGAGATTATACCTTCTCCAAGCTATGTAGTTGATGATGAAGAAGATGATGATGAATGGAGCTTCAAAAGTGTGAAACCTCAAGTTGTTATACCCCAAACTTTGCACCAACACCCTAGCTTTTAGTTAGGATTTATTTGACACTTAAAATTAACTTGCAAAATCAAATTATGAACTCCTCTTGTGCTCAAAAAGCCCACAGCCAGAATGCAAAATTGGAGACTGTTTTTGCAGTTTTTTTATGTATCTTTGATGTGTTTTGAATGTATGTTTTCCTCCAAGAAGTCTTGGAACATATATCCATGGAATATGTGGAAGTAACCACTTAAAGCCTAGTCAAATGCATGCTAGTTTAAGGCTCCAATGCCACTTCCAATTTTGTTTTATATTATTAGTTTTATAAAAGTTAGATTTTATAAAACTAATTTACAAAACTTCTATATAATTTTTATGTACATTTTTATTATATAAAACCCATTTATATAAAATGTAACATAAATTTATTAATTATTTAACCTATAAATAATTAAATCTAAATTATATAAATTATTCCATAATATATATATATATATACACACCAAGTAATATTTAAGAAAACCATTTTTCTTAAGTTTCAAGTGTCGCGTATTTAATCAATGATCCAATCGTTAAGATTAAATACGTATAAGGTGTCGGTAAGTTTGTTATTGGGTATGACCCGACTTGGATCATAACACATTAGCCACATTAATTCAATATGTCTCTCGGGCATACGAAATACCTTCAAGTTTATCATAAACAATCATTTCCATCATTTTAATAGACCACAAGATTTTCATTTCATTTATCATAAACATCATGCATCTGCATAAAAATTATTCATATGGATTGAACACCTGGTAACCGACATTAACAAGATGCATATAAGAATATCCCCTATCATTCTGGGACATCCATCGGACATGATAAAACAACATCGAAGTACTAAAGCATCCGCAACCATGGATGGGGTTTGTTAGGCCCAATAGATCTATCTTTAGGATTCGCGTCAATTAGTAGATCGGTTTACTAATTCTTAGGCTACCAAGCAAAAAGTGGCATATTCGGCTTCAATCATTCAACCATAGAATGTAGTTTCAATTACTTGTGTCTATTTCGTCAAATATTTATAAAAGCGCATGTATTCTCAGTCCCAAAAATATATATTGCAAAAGCATTTAAAAAGGGAGCAAATGAAACTCACTTAATGTATTTTGTAGTAAAAATACATATGACGACATTGAACAATGCAGGGTTGGCCTCAGATTCACGAACCTATATCATTCATATGTATATTAAAACATATACTTGTAATTGAGCAATTTTATATATATTTTGTTATTAATAATATACTTGTTATACTATATGTTATTTAGATAAACTTAATATATTTAGTTTATATGTTTTATATATATCTATTACTTATCATTAATAATAAAAATTGTATATTAAGGTTTAGTATATTTTAGTATATTAATTGATATAGCTTAACTAATATATTTTTAATAATAAAAGTATAGCGTAATGTATTTTTATATAAAAGTATCTATTTATGAAAATATTGATAGTTTCAGTGATAACAAAATAATAATCTTAGTAAGAATGATAATAATGATAATGAAAATGATAATTTTGATAATATTACATAATACTTAATAATCATAATTATTATAACAATCTTATTACTAATGATAATCTTAATAATAATACTTTTGTTAATAATAATAATAATAATAATAATAATAATAATAGTTTTTGCTGCTTCATCAGCATTTTCAACATTTCGAGTATTGATTCGTAGACTGGGTGCTTTTCAGAATTTCAGAATGGAAGATCATAATTCTAAAAGATGAATGTTATTTATATACATATAACTGTTGATATAGAAACGCTGCGAGATTTAAACTACTGATTATTGATTTCCCGATACCTGGTATGGCAATTCTTGTTACAAGATGCAGATGAGTTCGTGATAGGGTTTCAATGAATGAATATAGTGATTTTTCGAAGAGAATTAAATTAATGAGTAATGAAGTTGCTGGTAAGGTTACTGCTAATGTGGTGGAATATAAATGGTTTCCCGGTAACGATGACGAAAGGCAAACTTATATATCAAAGTTATAATAAGGCTGATCCAAATAAAAATCGAAGTTGATTTGCTGGAGCTGTGACAAAATTCACTAATTTGAAGAGGGACTGAAAAGTTATTTTTCGGTAATAACAACGCCAAAGAAGCTAGCACATAATCGTGTTCAATGTTTACTCAGGTTCCGAGAGTTTTTCAGGTGCATAACTATATGCATAAATCTTTCCTTCCGTAGATGAAGTGAGGTTGGTTCATCCTCTCGATTGAGGTGTTTTCAAGAATCATGAAAGGTTTGAACGCAGATTGTAATCGTCAAGATACAAATGAGGTTTAAGATGAAATCAAGTGACAAACTTGAAGATTTGTTTAGTTTTATATGTTATAATTAATATTTTAATTCATTTTAATTGTCCAATATTGGCAGTCCACAGTTGGTAGTCCACAGTTAGTAATTCAACAATTCATATATAGTTTAATATATAATATTCAAATTAATTAATACGTATTCGTGACCCATTGTATACATGTCTCAGACTCGATCACAACTCAAAGTATATATATTATTATAGAATCAACCTCAACCCTGTATAGCTAACTCGAACATTACTACATATAGAGTGTCTATGGTTATTCAAATAATATATATAGATGCGTCGATATGATATGTCAAAACCTTGTATACGTGTCCCGATATTTAAAGTGCGTAAAATAAATAACATAATTTAAATGACGATAAATAAAATTGCGGTAAATAAATTGCGATAAATAAAATGTAATACGGAAATAACAGTTAACTAGGAACAGTTAGCTAAGATTTTGTTAGCGTGGATTCTTAACAAAATTTCTCATAGTTAATTTGTTTGTTTCTAACAAATTTTATTTTGTCCAATGTTTTCTTCATTATGCCACTTGTTGGATTCTGGTAAATCAAAATCCAAATATGAAATTGGATGAAAATGGTTATTCTGTGGTGAACGGATACGTATATCGGTGGTTGTAAGTAGGATAGTGAATGACTGTTAAATCAGCTTCGAATAATGTACAGTGTAATTTATTAATGTGAAATCTAAATATTCCTCGAATATTACCTACCCGTTAAAATATTTTCATCATTAAAAGTTTGTACAAAAGAATTTTTAATTACAATCTTTATGAAAACATATATACATATATATTTTCTTTAGATGTAATTATGGATTTAATGAGTTAATATAACATTAAACTCATTTGCTTTTCGGTTAGAATTAGAGTACATAATCTCTAAAACATTAGAGATTACATAATCATCATGTCGAACGAAAATAAATAATGTAGAACGTCACGTAGAACGATGATTATACTCGAGGAGATGTTGAGGCGTGTGTTGTTGATGGTACAGGTACTGTTACTGATGGTACTATTGGTGCCGGTGATGTTGCTGAAGCTGGTATGTTTTGCACCATATTCTCCAAAAATCATTACTCATGCGCGAAGCTCGTTGACTTCTTCGATTACTCCGGGATGATTGTCGGTAAGAACGAGCGAATGAATAAGGTTTATAATCTGAGATAGTATGTAATCATGATGAGATATTCGGGAAATGAGGGTGAAAATGGTATTTCGGACTGGTTCACCGGTAAGTGCTTCAGGTTCTTAGCCAAGAGGTGAATTTGGTTGATGGAAAGAATCACCTTCTTTTTGTCTCCAATGATTAAGTAGGCTACGAACCTATCAGATGAATTGGTTGATTCATTCTAGTGACACTGCTTTCGGAGCTTAGGTGAAACTCCATATCGGAATAGCTGTCGGAATCCGAGGAATTCGACTGGTTGAGGGATTCATCTCGTACGATCAGATGAAGGATTTTCGATAAGAATTAGATTATAGGATGTAGATTAGTACCCCACAATACATAATTTACATATGCATATATAATACTAAAATCCCATAAGTTATGGAGGAATCTACGAAAGCTATCAGGCAAAGGTAAAAATAACAGATACACTAAGATATGAATTTATCTATACACTGTCTATGTAATAGAGGCAGTAAGACGTGTCTAGCCTAAGAATGATAAGCAGGTAATTTCCTACGGATGATAAGTAAATGATTTCCGACTAGAAATGATAAGCAAAACTTTTGACATGCAGACACGGTCGAAGTCCAGACTCACTAATGCATCTATACAACTATCAGTTAGACACACTAATGCAAGACCTGGTTCGCTAAGACCACCGCTCTGATACCAACTTTCATGACCCGTCCTAATCCATCTGGATGAATACATTACATTTGGTTACATCGCGAGGTACTTGACCTCTATATGATACATTTTACAAACATTGCATTCGTTTTTAAAAGACAAACTTTCTTTACATCGAAAGTTGACAGTATGCATACCATTTCATAACATATCCAACTATAATTGACTTAGAAATAATCTTGATGAACTCGATGACTCGAATGCAACGTCTTTTGAAATATGTCATGAATGACTCCAAGTAATATCTCTAATATGAGCAAATGCACAGCGGAAGATTTTTTCATACCTGAGAATAAACATGCTTTAAAGTGTCAACCAAAAGGTTGGTGAGTTCATTAGTTTATCATAAATTATCATTTTCATCATTTTAATAGACCACAAGATTTTCATTTCATTTATCATAAACATCATGCATATGCATAAAAATCATTCATATGGATTGAACACCTGATAACCGACATTAACAAGATGCATATAAGAATATCCCCTATCATTCCTGGACATCCATCGAACATGATAAAACAACATCGAAGTACTAAATCATCTACAACCATGAATGGGGTTTGTTTGGCCCAATCGATCTATCTTTAGGATTCACGTCAATTAGTAGATCGGTTTACTAATTCTTAGGCTACCAAGCAAAAAGGGCATATTCGGCTTCGATCATTCAACCATAGAATGTAGTTTCAATTACTTGTGTTTATTTCGTCAATTATTTATAAAAGCGCATGTATTCTCAGTCCCAAAAATATATATTGCAAAAGCATTTAAAAAGGGAGCAAATGAAACTCACTTAATGTATTTTGTAGGAAAAATACATATGACGACATTGAACAATGCAGGGTTGGCCTCGGATTCACGAACCTATATCATTCATATGTATATTAAAACATATACTTGTAATTGAGCAATTTTATATATATTTTGTTATTAATAATATACTTGTTATACTATATGTTATTTAGATAAACTTAATATATTTAGTTTATATGTTGTATATATATCTATTATTTATCATTAATAATAAAAATTGTATATTAAGGTTTAGTATATTTTAGTATATTAATTGATATAGCTTAACTAATATCTTTTTAATAATAAAAGTATAGCGTAATGTATTTTTATATAAAAGTATCTATTTATGAAAATATTGAGAGTTTCAGTGATAACAAAATAATAATCTTAGTAAGAATGATAATAATGATAATGAAAATGATAATTTTGATAATATTACATAATACTTAATAATGATAATTATTATAACAATCTTATTAATAATGATAATCTTAATAATAATACTTTTGTTAATAATAATAATAATAATAATAATAATAATAATAATAATAATAATAATATGTCTACAATGATACTAATACTAATATTAATCATAGTAATAATAGTTTGTATTATTTTCATAATAATAATAATAATAATAATAATCTTAATCATAATAATACTTATATTGATATTAATGATACTAATAATAACATTAATAATACTTAATGATGTTACATAATAGCAAAATGATAATAATAATAATCATGATATTACTAATACCTAATAATAATAATAATTGATAATTACTAGTTATTTTGGTGATATTAATAACAATAATAATCATAATACTAATATTAATAACAATAACAATAATAATCATAACCATAACCATAATAATCATATTAATAATAATAATAGTTAATATTAATTAGTAATAATAATAATAGATAAATAATACTATCTCAAAAAGTGCTAAAAAAATAGTTGTCGCGAACCGGACTCGAACCCCCGACCTCTCGAATACCCGTCACTACACTGAATCAGTTGGATTATTGCCCATTTTCTGTTTTAAATCCCTTTGATTTGATTATAACCCATATTATTTTAACTTCTATATTCCTATTTCTGCTTCACACCTTAATCGACCAGATAGTAACACCCATCACCGAATCCATTAATTTAAACACATTAAATTCTTCAGTATCTTATAAATAATCGGCACTAGTTGGTTGAAATAGTAGAAAACGAAAAAAAAAATATAAAGAACAGGTCTGTTGTTCTATCGAAAAAATAAAAATAAATCACGAATTCAATTTTGAGAATGTTTTGGATAATTCTTTCAACATGAAAAAGGTTGTATATCATACATATAAACTTTCCAAATCCTTAATTTTACTTGAATCTTAACAAAAAACACGAATTTTATTGAAGAACACTAGTTGACTTTTTAATTTAAAAACTTTGACCTTGAAATTTGAATTTGATACAAGGAATTGGATTATGAAACTTTGCAGAAAGTATCATGACATGATTCCTAACAACTTTGCATTAATAGAATTTAAAAATCGATTCGTTTTTGAGCTATTGATAAAAAGAGTCAATAACAGAGATATACGACCCAGTTCTTCATTTTCTTGCTAAATTCAACCAATTAAGTTATCGTTGTAAATGATAATTGACAGTAATAGTGATATAATATTGAATGGTTATGTCTAATAATGTGAGAAATCTGGTTGTTTTATAAAAATAAGCTCGACAGGGAAATCCATCAGGAAGGACGAAAAAATGAAAAAATAATGAAAAGCAGATAGTTACACTCAACAGATTTTGGATTATGTTGGTGTTTGATTCATGGTTCGTACGATATTGTGAGTTGAAGAATCAATTAAGCAGACATAAACAAAAACGATAAAAGTCGATGTGGACGTGTAACATAAATTAATTCTGTATCTGATTCCCTATATATATAAATCTGTTTAACAGTATTTATATATTTATATATAAATCTGTATATATAATATGTATAAGTCTGTATATATAAATCTGTATAAATATGTTTTTAATACGCATATATATTATATCTATATATAATATAAATTCCAAATTGATTCCTAATATAATCTGTATATATAATTCGGTATATATGTATATAGATATATCTGTTTTTATATATCTGTACATATATTATCTATATAATATAAGTAATCCTATTAATTACTAAAAATAACTATCATAATAATAATAATAATACTCTTAATATTATAAATAATAAATAACATTTATAATTATAATAATATTATTGATAATAATAATGTCTATAAGATTTATAATTATGATAATATTAATTATAATAATACTAATATTATTAATGATAATACAAATATTAGTAATAATAATATTATAACAATTTATATTTAACACCCTTCATATCTATATATTATATATTGAGAAATATTAATTACTAATACAGATTTTAATATTAATGAAAGTAGTCATAGTATTATTAGTATAATAATTATATCTTTAACTTATATTACATACTTTATTATTACAATTCATTAATCTTGTAATATTTAATAATTTCATGGTATATATAGCAGTATATTTTGAATATTCAATATCTATTTATTTTATATATTATAATGTACAAAATTAATAATTGTGTGTATCCATCAAGTGTATATATATATGTATTTTTCCACTCTTACATTTTTAATTATATTTTGAATACCTAGTAAATAAATATATATTAATTATATATATTTAAACAATAATCTCAGAGTATAACATCTAATACTTTGTTAATATTGATAAATTATTTTTGAATTTATTTGTGTTCAATATACTCTATATATATTTTCAAAATAACAAGTTTTGGTTATTTTAAGTTGTTTTCCTTACTAACTAAATCATATAATAGTTCATTAATATATTTAATTTATTGTATATAATTATTTACATATAATTATATATATATATATATACATTTCTATTTACAATTAAAGGTTCGTGAATCGTCGGGAATAGTCAAAGGTTAAATGTATTCACATAGACAGTTTCAAATTTTCTTGAGACTCTGCATTACAGACCTGGCTTATCGTGACGAAATCATATAAAATTTAGGTTTAAATTTGGTCGGAAATTTCCGGGTCGTCACAATCAGCCTTTGATCGATGATCCTATTGACCACTACATGGTTACCATCACTCACATGACTAGAGCATACTCGAATGAGACTCGTATTAATGCTCTCAGCGACTGTATGCGGTTCTTGCCGCATAACGAGGTGATGGACGAGATTAGAGCTAGTATGGATTCGTTTATCAGTTTCAAGCATAATGTTGGGTTCGAGACCCAGAAGCGTAACCGTGAGGTGGACGCTAAGTTCGAGGCTCTTGAGAGCATAGTTCGTGGTCTGAAGTCAGAGTTGAAGGAGGTGAAGGGAAAGTTGAGGAAGTATGAGACCCCTGACGAGCCTCATACCGGCCCAGCTTATCACACCCGCTCTAAGCAGATGTGATATGATGATTCATGATTGATTATTTATTTCATAAAACTTAATGTTCTTTTATACATTCATTTTTGGGTGATGTACGGCGTTTTGCCGAGGATTTTATTAAGGTTTTGTTATGAGATATTTTTCATTTATGTATGGATGGCTATTTCTTTATGACATCTGTTATCATTATCATATTTTATTTCGGATGTTGTGATTTTTGGCATGTTATATTATGCGTAATATAGTTCATGTATGTTAGGTGCTATGTATGTTGTATGATTTCTATCATAAAGTATGTATGCATGTGGTGGCTATTTCTATAACTGTCATGTTATTACTCATAGTGTTTATTGACTATTATTTTAATGGTTAATCTTTTTGTGTTCGATCTATTCCTTTATAACACTAGTATTATTCTTAGTACTAACGGTTGTGCTATTCTGTTTTGAAGATCATGCCTCCCCGTGAGTCCAAAGAAGCCCGTATGCAACGTCTTATCTCCGAAGGAATACCAGCTGCTATGGCAGCTAATGTTAATGCTAATGCTAATAACAACAATCAGGTGGGATGTTCCCACAAGACGTTTATGGCAAGTCGTCCACAATTTGTTATGTCCTAATACTTATGCTGATGAGAATCTTAAGATTGAGGCTCATATTGATGGGTTATCTGAGAAAATTAAGCATGGGGTTGAGTCTAGTGAGCCCCAGACTATTGAGGCTGCTATGTCTATGGCTCATAAACTTAATGATAAGATTTTGAGGAGAAGTAAGGCTGTTGTGACCGATGCCAGTGAGGAAGTTGTTAAAAAGACTGATAATGGGAAAAGGAAGTAGGATAATAACCGCAACCAGAACCAAGGTCAACAGAAGAAACAAGATACTTCTGGTTCTAATAACCGTAATCAGTGTATTTGTCCTCAATGTTATAAGGCTCATGATGGTTATTGTACGGTTACTTGTAAGAGGTGTTCTAAGCAGGGATACATTGCTAAAGATTGTACGTTGCTTATGCCGGGTTCTGCTATTTCTGCTACTCCTGCTACAGGTAGTAGTAACAATGCTGGTAACAATGGTGGTAATGGTAATGGGAAACCGAGAAATGGTGGTAATCAGAGAGTTTGTTATGAATGCGGTAAGCCGAGGCATTTCCGTGATGCCTGCCCTAACAAGAAGACTACTGAGAATGCACGTGGAAGAGCATTCAACATTAATGCCAGGGATGCTGAGGAAGATCCTAAACTTGTTACGGGTACGTTCTCGGTCAACGATTTATCAGTTTATGTACTATTTGATTCGGGGGCTGATTTGAGTTTTGTGTCGAATAAATTAAGTCCAAAAATCAAAACTCCGTTAACTCCTCTAGATAATACTTATGTTGTAGAGATAGCTAATGGTAAAGTGCTTACTTCTAAGACTGTGTATCGTAAATGTAACATTAATTTGGCTGGTAGAGATTTTGAGATAGATTTGATACCGATTGACCTAGGCAGTTTTGACGTTGTTATTGGTATGGATTGGTTGTCTGCGAATCGTGCTGAGATTGTATGTTATGAGAAAGCTATTCGTATTACTAATGTGGTTGGAGAGCCGCTGATGGTTTTTGGGGATAAGAAATGCAGACAGTTAAACCTTATTAGCTGTTTGAAAGTTCATAAACATCTCCGCAAAGGCTGTCATGCTATTCTAGCCCATGTTTTTGATTCTGATAGAGAAAAGAAGAGAAGAGCGTTGGTGATGTTCATATTCTTAGATATTTTCCCGAGATATTTCCCGAAGATTTACCTGGCCTTCCGCCACAACGCGCGGTAGAATTTCAAATCGATCTTGTTCCCGGTGCTGCTCCTGTAGCACGTGCTACTTATCGACTTGCGCCTTTCGAACTTCAAGAATTGTCGAGTCAACTCCATGAGTTGTTAGACAAGGGTTTTATTCGTCCTAGTTCGTCCCCTTGGGGAGCTCCTGTTCTATTTGTTAAGAAGAAAGATGGTTCGTTTCATTTGTGCATTGATTATCATGAATTAAACAAGCTTACTCTTAAAAACCGTTACCCTCTTCCAAGAATTGATGATCTGTTCGATCAGCTTCAAGGCTCATCTGTTTATTCTAAAATTGATCTTCGTTTCGGTTATCATCAATTGCGTGTTAAAGAATCTGATGTTCCGAAAACCGCTTTTTGCACCCGTTACGGTCACTACAAATTCTTTGTTATGCTGTTCGGATTGACAAATGCACCTGCTGTGTTGATGAGTGAGCGGAGGGGTACGAAATATACTATTATTTTTAATATGAAATACGGCGAAATATGATACAAGTTTTATTAATTTATGAATGGGTATACCTAAACCTTGCTACAACACTTATAGGCAGTGTACTTAATCATATAGTAGTTTAGCTTTTAGTTAGTCCGGTTCGTTCCACAGGGAGCTAGTGATTACGTACTATATTTTTAACAACTATATATATATATATATATATATATATATATATATATATATATATATATATATATATATATATATATATATATATAGGTAGTAATATTATAAAAGGGGGGTTTTACCGTTTAATGACCGATTTGTCGATTTTATATTTTAAGCGTAAAGATAAATGACAATAATTAAAATGCGTAAAATAAATAACAATAATTAAATGACGAAATATAAAATTGCGAATAATAAAATGACAGTAAATGAAAGTACGATGAGAAATACAATAAAAGAATTATGCTTATTTAAACTTCCGTAATCATGATGTTTGACGTTTTGATTTTAATTTATTTCTCTGGGTTAATTGTCCTTTGTCCTGGTTTATTTGATACATATCTGGTTTTTGTTCATAATAGTCCATCGGTCATAATTATAAAATGCTCGTCAAATTAACCTTATTCCCGAAGTCAAATATTCCAACTAATTAGGGATTTAAACTGTAACAAGGTTTTAATACTTTGTTAACAATTACACCAATTACCCTTGTATGTAATCCACCCATGTTTTAATTAGTCCATGATATATTAATTTATCCACTTGGCCATAATGAATAATCAATTACCCAATCCAATTGATTAATTAAATTATTGTAAACGATGTCGTATAAACGTCACTAAATAGGACATTCGTAATCAATTTAATAATTATTAGATTAACTAATTTGAAGATAGGTTCGACAGGTTCTAATGAGTTGTCATTCAATTAGACAATACCCCTACCTATTAATAGTCAATAGTCCAATGTTCACAAGTGTCGGTCTTTTGTACAAACCCTAATTATGGTACAAAATCCAATAAACCCGTCTTAATATTTAGCCCAACATCACGATTACTTCAGCTCAAATAAGCATAATAATAACTTAGTTACGAGACATTAATTTAAAAAGGAAGAACATAGCTTACAGTGATTATTTATCGCGTAGCGTTACACGGACAGAGTTCCGACTTTAAAACCCATAAAACATTCTTATAATAACCATATTATTATTAACTTTAATTAAAATTATAATTATAATATAAATATAAATATATATATAGATTGAGAATCAGAGAAATAGAAAAGAAAAAGATGTGTTTTCATCGGCTGAACTCGTGGCCTTTTATAGGCAGATTCTGAAATAGTGGGCTCCGCGAGTGCGGTACTTTTGTGCCTTACAGCTCCGCGAGTGCGGAGCTTCGGATTCCAGCTCACCAAATTGAGTTAAACGTGGGCTGCTGAATATTATAATATATAATATAATAATATATAATTTCATATAATTATATATATATTATATTATATTCTTGTGCATAGTTGACTTGTAATTTTAGCTCCGTTGCGTTGTACGTTGATGCTCGGTTTATGTCTCAGTTCCGAATTTTCGAACGCCTTTTCGTACGCTTAGATATCTTGTACTTTGCGTTTCGCGGCTTGTACTTTTGTCATTTTTAGACATTATTCATCAATAAATTGAACCACTTGGATTGTATCTTGTACATTTGAGCTTTTTGGTCATTTGCGTCTTCAAATCATCGTTTTCTTCTTTTGTCTTCGCACTTATTTATTTAAACGAATATTACATAAAAATAGAACAATTACAACTAAAAGCTTGTCTTTCTGGAAGGATAATGTTATGAAATGTATGTTCGTTTTTAGCATTATCATGTGTTCATGGACCTCATGAACCGTGTGTGTAGACCATATCTGGACAAATTCGTTATTGTTTTCATCAACGACATCCTTATTTATTCCAAGAGTGATGAAGAGCACGAAGAACATTTGAAGTTAGTGCTTGATCTGTTGAGGAAAGAAGAGTTGTACGCTAAGTTCTCCAAGTATGCTTTTTGGTTAAGAGAAGTTCAATTCCTTGGACATATTGTTAGTAAACAGAGAATACAAGTTGATCCTGCCAAGATTGAGGTAATTGAAAAGTGGAAAATTCTGAAAACTCCTACTCAGGTTCGTCAGTTTCTAGGGTTGGCAGGTTATATAGAAGGTTTATTCAAGATTTCTCTCGTACAGCGAAACCTCTGACTGCTTTAACGCACAAGGAGAAGAAGTATGAGTGGAAGGATGAACAAGAGACTGCTTTTCAAACTCTGAAGAAGAAGTTGACTACCTGAGGGTAATCATGATTTTGTCGTCTATTGTGATGCATCGCGTCAGGGCTTTGGTTGTGTTTTGATGAAACAAAAGAAAGTTATTGCGTACGCGTCACGTCAGTTGAAGATCCACGAACAGAATTATACAACTCATGATTTAGAGTTGGGAGCTGTTGTGTTTGCACTTGAGATTTGGAGACATTATCTCTATGGGGTCAAAAGTACAGTGTACACTGATCACAAAAGTCTTCAACATATCCTTGATCAAAAATAGTTGAATATGAGGCAGCGAAGAAGGGTTGAGACGTTAAATGATTATGATTGCGAACTTTTATATCATCTGGGAAAAGCCAATGTTGTGGTCGATGCGTTAAGTCGTAAAGAGAGGGTTGAACCTCGCAGATTTAGAGCTTTGAATATGACGATTCGAACAAACCTTCCAAGGTAGATTCTTAAGGCACAACAAGAAGCCTTAAAGGAGGAGAACTTTGTGAATTAGAAAGTTAGAGGCATGGCTAAGAAGTTTGGGGTACGAGCAGATGGTACTAGATATTTTGCAGGACGTCCTTGGGATCCGAAGTTTGGTGATCTGTGACAACTTGTTTTAGATGAGGCTCATAAGTCTAGGTACTCTATTCATCCTGGTTCAGGAAAGATGTATCATGATCTTAAGGAGCTGTATTGGTGGCCTAATTTGAAAGCTGATGTGGCTACTTATGTGGCTAAGTGTTTGACCTGTGCTAAGGTCAAAGCTGAACATCAGAAACCGTCTGGACTTTTGGTGCAACCTGAGATTCTTGAGTGGAAGTGGGAAGGTATTACGCTGGATTTTATTACTAAGTTACCGAGAGTTGCGGGTGGCTATGATACCATTTGGGTGATTGTAGATCGACTCACTAAGTCAGCTCACTTTTTGCCGATTAAGGAAACGGATTCAATGGAGAAACTCACTCGTTTGTATTTGAAAGAGATTGTTTCTAGACATGGTGTTCCTGTATCCATTATTTCAGACCAAGACAGCCGATTTGTATCAAAGTTTTGGCGATCATTACAGGAAGCCTTGGGAACTAAGTTAGATATGAGCACCGCTTATCATCCTCAGACGGATGGTCAGAGTAAAAGGACCATTCAAATGTTAGAAGATATGTTACGAGCGTGTGTTATTGATTTTGGTAATGGGTGGGATAAATATTTGCCGCTAGCTGAATTTTCTTATAACAACAGTTATCATGCAAGTATTAAAGCCGCACAGTTTGAAGCGCGCTATATGGTAGGAGGTGTAGGTCTCCTGTCTGTTGGAATGAGGTTGGGGATGCTCAACTCACAGGTCCAGAAATTATTCATGAGACTACCGAGAACATCGTACAGATTAAGGAAAGATTGAGAACCGCTAGAAGTCGGCAAAAGAGTTATGCTAATAAAAGGAGGAACGGTATTGAATTTCGGGTCAGTGATCGTGTTATGTTGAATGTCTCGCCTTAGAAGGGCGTGATACGTTTTGGTAAAAGGGGAAAGTTGAGTCCTCGTTTTGTTGGACCGTTTGAGATTATTGAGAGAGTTGGACCAGTGGCTTATCGTTTGAAATTGCCACAAGAACTCAGTGCTGTTCACGACGTTTTTCATGTATCAAATTTAAAGAAGTGTTTGGCCGTGGCCGATAAGACTATTCCTCTGGAGGAACTTCATGTTGATAAGCAACTACATTTTATTGAGGAACCTGTTGAAATTATAGACCGAGAGGTTAAAACTCTTAAGCAGAGTAGAATTCCTATTATCCGGGTTGGATGGAACGCCAGACACGGTCCCGAGTTCACTTGAGAGCGTGAAGATCAGATGAAGCAGAAGTACCCGCATTTGTTCCCAGATGCTGAGTCAACCCCTGCACCTGCTTAAATTTCGGGACGAAATTTCCGTAACGGGAAGGTACTGTAACGACCCTACTTTTTCCTTTATCTTTTACCGTTAATTATTTAACGACCGTTAACTGTTTTTAGTGTCATGTCATTTCTATGACCTATATTATTATTTTTTTAATAATATATTAATTATTATGTGCTATGTGAATATTTGTATTCATATTTTAAGTTTTACGTTTCTACGTGTCGCGGATTTCTATCCGGCGAATCTTTTCGGTTTTCAAACCAACGGTCAAGCTTTTGGGATTTTTAAGTTTTAATTATTTTAAATATGATATTTTAATGTCATAGGTTTATATATAGTGTTTATATATATTCTTCGCCGCGTATTTGTTATCTCTCCGAATTTTCAATCGCGTAACCGTGTTTTCGCGTATTGGGTTTCGATCGGGCATTCGGGCCACAAGGAAGTTGCAAGATATCAAAATTGGTCTAGTGGGGCCCACCCCACACACCCCATTCGGCCGAATAAGGGAGGGGGTATACCCCTTGCCTTCTCATTTTTTTCCCATTTTATTTTCATTCCACTTTTTACACTACTAAACCTAATTTAGATTTTGCTCTCATTTTTATCCACCCTCCTTCCCTTGGCCATCTCCTAGCACACCACCATCATCATCATCCTTCAATAAAATATTACTTGAATCATTAAATCGTTTACACAATCGGATTCCTCTCGCTCTCATCTATGCGTTCATACTCTTTGATTATCGATTAGGGTATAAATCCTAACCCTAGCTTTTTGATTTTTCATATATTTTACTGATTTTATATGTTATATTAATGGTATGATGCTTATATGTTATTGTATTGTTGATTGTATGCGTAGAAATGCTCGATTATATATGTTTTCGGTTTGATTGTTTTGGCATAGCGGTTTGATTGTTGTTTTCTGTAAATATAACTGATATAAAAGTGAAATTAAAGTGTTTAGTTGAGTTTCTCTCATCAAGACATTAATTTTAGACTCCGGATTCATGTCATTTCGATTCCCGGAGCTCTAGATATGCTTAAAATGGTGTTTTGTTGAGATTAAAATATAAAAATGAATTGAATCAGGTATGGTCCGACTTTGTAACCACCTTTGGAGTCTTTAGGGTGTACTAGTGTGTTAGGATTGATGATGGGGTGAACTTTCATGTTCGGGTCATCGAAATTCGAGCCACGGATCACCCGGTATGACTAAAACATGTTTTTGAACGGATTAAAGCTACAAGTTGATTTATGGCTGTAAGTCACGAATTGGTAGCTGTTCTTGGGATTTTCTTGAGCACACTAATGTTTCGAATGGGTTGGTTAGGCGTAGATATATATAAGACTCGCCGAAAACTGATTCTCGGGGCTCAAGTTATGACCCGATGAACTTTTAATTAAAACTTATGGTTAATAATTATGACTTATGATATAAATAATGAATTTCATTATTAATAAATTACTTATGATATAAAAATTAATTATTATAATTTAAGACTTATGATATATATTTATTATATCATTATTTAATTACCTATGATTTAATTAAACTTTTAATTAAACTTATGATTAATAATACTTTTATTATTAATGGAAAATACTTATGATAAGTATTAAACTTATATAATGAGATATTATTATAAGACTTATAATAAGGATTAAATAATTATTTAATTATTATAAGGTTTAGTTATTATTTAATTATAATTTAATTATTAACTACTTATGATTTAATAATTATAAATAGAAACTTATGATATGATTAATAATTCATTATTAATTAATAACACTTATGTTATGATTTAAAATTTATTATTAATTAATAATACTTACATTATGACTAATATTTAATTAATTAATTAAATACTTATGTTATATTAATTAAATCATTTAAACTTAAGTTAACTTTAATAATTCATTTAATTTAATTAAACTTATGTTATGACATAATTATACGTATATGACATTAATTAACGTTAAAACCTATATTATTATTATAACCTATACTTTTAAAATTAATGTTGACTATGTTTGACCAAGGTTGACTTTTGAGTTGACTTTCGGTTGACTTTGACTTTCAGTTGACTTTTGTTGACTTTCTAATTAAGGAAACTTTCCTAACTTAAAAACTTTCCAAAAATAGAAACTTTTCTAAAATAGAAACTTTTCAAAAATGGAAACCTGCTAAAAATAGAAACTTTCTAAAAATAGAAAGTGTGTGTCTGTACGATGTTCCGATCAAATCGATGCATGTTGAGTATTGTTCTATGTCTACTTGCAATATGTACAATAGCTATCATACTAAGACTTGACTTAAGTTAGTTATTTATATCGACCTGCTTTATTTATAGGTCAGCGTTGTGATCATTCCTGATCACTTTACTTCTTTTGCTGTTCGCATATTTGTGTGGTTACTTCGTTTGCTATTAAGGTGAGTTATAGTCCCATTTTTCTATTTTAAATCTTTTGGGATGAGAATACATGCATTTTATTTTTACGTATTGGACACAAGTGGAAGTTGGTTTAAATTATTCATTGTGAGTCGAACAAAAATATTCCCTAATCTGGTAATTGTAATCACTGGTTTCTACTGGTGAACGCGAATCCTATGGATAGAACTATCGGGTTTGACAACCCCATTTCGAGCTAGTCGCGCTAGCAATTTATAATCAGAATGTTTAGTACTTCGTATTTAGTTGAAGATACACTTGTTCATCGTATATTATTTATTGTGTTTGGCAAGGGTAAATAAAGGGTTAAGTGGTTACCAGGTGGCTCATTGATAATGGAATAATGTTTAATATTTTCTAACATTTTAAATCTTGTGGTCTAAAGTTTATTCATTTATTTAAACCTATAATTCACTCAACATTTTTGTTGACATTTTACTTGCATGTTTTCACAGGTACTTGAGTTTGTTTGATGCTTCCGCTATGTTAGAAGAGTCTGCATGCATTTGGGCAGATTTTGTTAAACAATTATGAAACTTTAAACTTGCATTCTATTTTGGAATAATTTAAACTTGTGGGTTTTGTTAACAATGTTTTAATGTCAACTTTGGTTATTAATATGTTGAGTCGTTTAAACTACATATTTTGGGTATGTTTCCTTTTTGGGAAACTTTTGAAATAAAAGAATGCAATGTCGTTTATTAAATTCATTTAAGTTCGATCAAGCTGTGGGACCAAGTGACGGAGCCGTTAAGTGTTTTGACTGGGCCATCACAATACAGTACATAGAAATTACATTTATTGAGTTACAATAATTTGTTTACAGAAAAAGTATGTTCATCTTAAAAAATATTAAGGAACAATACTATTGGGAGTAAAAGAGAACCACAATGTTGTTATCCTCCATTGCCATGGTTGAGAAATTGTAATTTGATAACAGACACATAGACGATAGATGGGAGGCTTACATTGAAGAATTGAAAATATCGTTACCCGATGAAAATCGAAGAATAACTACTAAAGATGAGAGCAAGGGCCCATTTGATTTTTTTTTTCTTATTAAGTCCTGAATCTTAACGGATATATGATGTCTGTGAGGAATAAGTGATGAATAAATAATTAGTGTTTGTTTTATGTGCTGAAAAATTGTCTGAATAATTAAAATTACTAAACTAACCCTACATGTGAGCAGTTATAAGAGCGGTTATTAAAAAGTAAGAACTTAAATGGAAATTCACACTTAATTCAGTTTCTTTATTAAGACGAGTCTTATTTAATAAGTTAAAAACAAACACACTTTCGTGACTTTTTAAATAAAGTTTCATACCATTAAGTCAATTAAGTTAAAAACAAACATAGCCTAAGATGCATAAATTATAGATCTTCTGTTTGTTTTTGATCTTTCGTATTGGACCTAACTACCCATTTGACCATCTCTTATCCTCTTTTACTTTTACACCCAATTGCCCCGTTATAATTATAGATTTATATACATTATTTAATATTTAATTATTAAAATATATATTATTGGATTTTCAGATATGAATATCCGAAAATTTGAAAAGTGTTATCCGAAATCCGAATCCGAAAAATCGGATATTCGAAAAATCGGATATCCGAAAACTCGGACATCCAATTTGTCGAATATTTTCGGATCGGATTTTCGGATTATTCGGATTGCGGATTTGGATTCGGATATTATGAACACCCCTATTAGTCAACAACTCGTGGAATCTTAACTCGGATCTAGGTAGAGATATTTGGAAAGCGGTGTCATGGTCATGCGTATACATTAGGTGGAAGAAC
Source organism: Rutidosis leptorrhynchoides (assembly GCF_046630445.1). Classification (NCBI taxonomy): domain Eukaryota; kingdom Viridiplantae; phylum Streptophyta; class Magnoliopsida; order Asterales; family Asteraceae; genus Rutidosis; species Rutidosis leptorrhynchoides. The sequence continues at coordinate 593,622,967 of NC_092333.1, read as the reverse complement.
CGTAACGAAAAAGTCTTCAAAAATAAAGATTGGAACGTTCCATTTGCGGTTTACGAAATTCAAGTTAAAATTTTTGAAAGGTTTGCGAGAAGGTTCAAAGAAAAGGCCATCGATTGGAATGCTTGGCTTCATAACCCGTGTAGTAGTTATTCTTAATCATTAGTGAGATTCTTGTATATAGTGTTACCATCTTGGCATCCTTATGTTGTTTCTTTGTGAGATGTTTGATGTATCCTTGCGTACTTGATAGCTTGTTCAATCGCTACCTCGTGTTATAAATAAAAGTATTATATTGCCTTTCAAAAAAAAAGATTTTATTAATTTATGTTTATATGAAGGATGACTTGTTTGATGTTTGTGTCAACTTATTTTTTAAAAAAGCTTCTATTTTCGAAAACTTATTATTTATGGAAACATACTATTTTTAGTAACATGTTATTTATGGAAACTTTATTTTTTTGGATTTTTTTTTTTTTTGAATAATGAATGTAATGTTCATTAAAATGTTTTATAGAGGACATAACCTCGTTGTAGGACCGTTTGTTATCGTGTCGCGTTAATAGTGATTTTGACGGGTCGTTAAAGTTGGTATCAGAGCGTTGGTTGTAGAGAATTAGGTGCATTAATGTGCCAGACTTAGATTGATAAGATACATTAGTAGTCTAGTCTACAACCGTGTCTTGCATGTTTCCATGTGCCTTTGAGTTTTGATGTTATATTACATATATATATATATATATATATATATATATATATATATATATATATATATATATATATATATATATATATATATAATCACTGTGACTAGACTAGATTTATATATATTATATGCCTAAACTCCAAATTGCTCATATATTATATTCATAAACTTTAAATTTCTCATATACTAAATATAATTAGTGTTTTGATATTATATTTTTATTATATATATATTTATGTATATTATATGTAGTGACCCAAACTTTTTCATGTTTATATATATTAAATGAAATTGATTTTTACATGATTAAGTGTTTCCAACATGTTAAGCAATCAAACTTGTTAAGACTTGATTATTTGAAATGAGTTTCATATAGACAATTGACCACCCAAGTTGACCAGCGATTCACGAACGTTAAAACTTGTAAAAACTATATGATGACATATATATGTATATATATATATATATATATATATATATATATATATATATATATATATATATATATATATATATATAGTTAACATGATATTATGATAAGTATGTATCTCATTAAGTAAATTAACAATGAACTACATATGTAAAAACAAGACTACTGTCATAACCCGTCCTTAACCATAAGAACGAGTTAGATAACGTATGATTTCATTGCGAGGTATTGACCTCTATATGCGACATTTTTAAAAGAACAACTGCATTTATTTTACATTACAAACCATAACTCTTATTTTAATACAAGCTTTAGACAATAAAAAGATGATTATCGTTTAGCGATAATCTTAGACTTACAAACTTTACATGTGATGATAACAATACGATTTATAGCATATTTTACATTACAAATCCTCCGGTATGCAGTTTTATTTTTGACACAAATATGCATACTCAAGATCTTGTTTAAATTCAACATGTTACAGCGGAAGCTTCTAATTATCACCTGAGAATGAACATGCTTAAAACGTCAACATAAAGTTGGTGAGATATAGGTTTAATGCCGGCAGCAATATATATATATATAGACCACAAGATTTCATATATAAACATTTTAATAAAAATATTCTAAGTGGTTGAGCACTTGGTAACCATACTTAACATTTAATCATGTCGCATATTCCCTTTATTATGAAATCTTACTACACCGTACCAAGTGTAGTCACGAAACGAAGTACTGTGCAACCGTTGAATACTGGTCGTCCAGTCCGGTTGGGGTTGTCAGGCCCGATAGATCTATCAACAGGATTCGCGTTTACAATACCGCTGTAAATAATAGTTACCAAGCTACAGGGAAGTATGCCAGTGGTACAACTCAACGTAGAATATATTTTTCAGTTACTTGTGTCCATAACGTAAACATAAAATACATGTATTCTCATCCCGAAATACTTAGAGTTTAAAAGTGGGACTATATACTCACTTTTGCCTTGAAGATATATATATTTTGACTTGGTCTCCGGTTGATATCACGAACCTAACCATATATAGTTTATCAATATATTTCCATTTTAAACAATCGTCACATATATATATACTTATTATACTTTTAATAGTTTTAATAATTTCTTAGTCCGTAGTTAGCAGTCCGATGTTAGTAATTCAATTTTTATGGTTCATATTTAGGTGTTTAATAAATAAAACCCCCATCGAAATAAATAAAACCCCATCATATTTGTATTGGTCGGGATTAATCTTGACCCACGGTACCGGTGTTGTCAAATGACGTGTTGCGTACATAAAGTACCGGTGTTGTCAAATGACGTGTTGCGTACAATCATGGGATCTTATGATTAATCTTCTCGTATTATTTACGGGTGGTCCTGAAATATATAAAATTAAATTATGAGTACATATATATAAAATATCATGTTATTTTAGAAAGATGTGATTCATTTAATTTTTCACCAACTATTTTCGTGGCTAAACTAGTTTTGGATATCCGATCTTGTTTTGGTCATAGTTTCTTCGTTACAAATCCGTTTTCGTTGGTTCAACTTGCCACTTCCTTGGATCGAGTTCTTCTTTAAGACTATGAACTGTAAATACCTTAGTTTGTATTCGAAATCACAGGTCATAGGTCAAACTTTGGTGAAACTTATGAAGTTAATCATTTTCCCTTATGTAAACAACATTAAATGATTATTTTTCTAAAAATACTTATACTTTGAGTTAAATCATGAAATTTTTATGTGTTATCATATTCATAGTAAATATCATTTTTCCAGAAAATAAACCTCCAATTCAAGGTTCAAAATAGTTTTTAATTATCCAACCCAAAACCGCCCCCGGTTGCACTCCGACGTCGTAAAAACAGTTTTTAAGGTGTTCTTTGAAAAACCAAGTTATACCTTGTTAAATTAGCATATATTTATGATATATTACATGTCTTGAAGTATTTTAAAAGTTAAGTTAGAAGGATCTATTTAGTTTGCAAATAAGTTTGAAAACATTCAAACTATGTTCTTGTTGTTAAAATTTTATACCATAATATAAGATAGCTATATATATATGAATCGAATAAGGTTATGAACAAAGTTACTACCTCAAGTTACTTGGACAAGATTGCTGTAAAAGAGGAGTAAAAACCTAGAACCAAAAGAGTGATGGAATTGGATGAAAGATTGGAAGTAAACTTGTGTTCTTGGAAGGATTCTTGAAGTGTTTTTGTAAGGGTTTTCTTATGATGATTAAGTGATGTTTTTGGAACTAGATCTTCATGGTTGTGAGCTGAGATGGTTAAGGGGTTTAAGGCTCATAAGTGTGTGTGTTTTTAGCTAGAGAATTGAAGTAAAAATGAATCAAAATGATGATCCCCCATGGCTCTTAAAAAACGTGAATGGGGGGGAACCAAGACAAAATTTTAGTTTGTAATTTTATGTATTTAGTCAAGCAATCATACAAAAGTAATTACCTTATACATAAGGAATGAACAAGGGCTGGTTGGTGGTGATTTGATGTGTATTTACTAATAGTAAATACGTATAGAAGCTAGGTATGATACGAGTACATATACTCTAGATATACGTATAGAAATCTTGTGAAAACGGAATGAGAATTCAAATATAGCTATCTTTTGTGAATATACTTATATGGTTTTATGTATTTAAGTCCTTAAAAAGTGATTAAATACATTATATATACGATATATGTATAAACATTATAGGTCATAAGTATTTATGTCAAATAACGTTACGTATGGTTATCGTTTTGAAAACTTAAGTTAGTAGTTTCAAAATATACTTATAACTTATTGTTATTAATACAAAATGAGATATTAAAACATCCATAAATCATGTTAAATATGTATATATACATATATATACACAAACATATAATTATCATATATTATATAGTTCGTGATATCATCGGTCAAACTAGACGGTCAAACGTTGTGTAAAACACTTTTCGAAAACATAAGTTTCAATAATTTGGATTGCTTATCATGTTGGTAAGGTTTAATTTATGTAAATATTAATCTTATAAGTATAAATTGATCGAAAAAGTCCGGGTCATTACAGTACCTACCCGTTAAATAAATTTCGTCCCGAAATTTTAAAATTTTACCTATTTTGCGTCATCGGGAAACAAATGTGGATATTTTTGTTTCATCTGATCCTCCCATTCCCATGTAAACTTGGGACCCCTTCGAGCATTCCAACGAACCTTAACGATCGGTATATTGCTCTGCTTGAGCCGTTTAATTTCACGATCCATGATTTCGATTGGTTCTTCGATAAATTGTAGTTTCTCGTCGACATGGATTTCTTCAAGAGGAATGGTGAGATCTTCCTTTGCAAGACACTTCTTAAGGTTTGAGACGTGAAATGTATTATGTACTCCGGCGAGTTGTTACGGTAACTCGAGTCGATAAGCTACCGGTCCGATGCGTTCGATAATTTTGAACGGGCCTACATACCTTGGGTTTAGTTTACCCCTTTTTCCAAAACGTATTACACCTTTCCAAGGTGACACCTTTAGCATAACCATGTCCCCGATCTGAAACTCTAATGGTTTCCTTCAGACATCGGCGTAGCTCTTTTGGCGACTACGGGCTGTTTTCAATCTCTCCTTGATTTGTACTATCTTCTCAGTCGTTTCGTGTATGATCTCGGGACCAGTTAATTGTCGATCTCCTACTTCATTCCAACAAATAGGAGATCTACACTTCCTTCCGTACAATGCTTCGAATGGCGCTGCTTTAATGCTCGCATGATAACTATTATTATACGAGAATTCTGCTAATGGTAGATATTTATCCCATCCGTTTCCAAAATCGATCACACATGCCCTGAGCATGTCTTCAAGAGTCTGAATTGTTCTTTCACTCTGCCCGTCGGTTTGCGGATGATATGCGGTACTCATATCCAAACGAGTTCCTAGTGCCTCCTGTAGTGATTGCCAGAACTTTGAGGTAAATCTACTATCACGATCAGATATAATGGAAATAGGTATTCCATGCCTTGAAACTATTTCCTTTATATATAATCGTAATAATTTCTCCATTCTATCTGTTTCCTTTATAGGCAAGAAATGTGCAGATTTGGTAAGACGATCAACAATTACCCAAATGGTGTCGTATCCCCAGGCAGTCTTTGGTAACTTCGTGATGAAATCCATGGTAATACCGTCCCATTTCCATTCTGGAATTTCTGGTTGTTGAAGTAACCCTGACGGCTTCTGGTGTTCTGCTTTGACTTTGGAACAAGTTAAACATTCCCCAACATATGTTGCAACGTCTGTCTTTAAATTAGGCCACCAATAATGCGTCTTAAGATCTTGATACATCTTTCCAACTCCAGGATGTATCGAGTATCTTGTCTTATGTGCCTCATTCAATATCAACTTCCTTAATCCACCCAACTTTGGTACCCAAATACGGTTTGCAAAATATCGAATTCCATCTTCCCGTATAACGAGTTGTTTCCCATACTTCTTCATTATTTCATTTCCTATGTTTTCTTTAGTAAGAGCTTCTCGTTGAGCCTCTTTGATTTGTGAGTTGAGATTCATGCGAATTTTTATGTTCATTGCTCGAACTCGAATTGGTTCTCGTTCCTTTCTGCTTAAAGCATCGGCCACCACGTTCGCCTTCCCGGGATGATAACGAATTTCACAATCATAGTCGTTTATCAGCTCGACCCACCTACGTTGCCTCATGTTCAACTGTTTCTGATCAAAAATATGTTGAAGACTTTTATGATCAGTAAACACAGTGCATCTAACCCCATATAAGTAGTGTCTCCATATCTTCAATGCAAACACGACTGCTCCCAGTTCTAGATCATGCGTCGTATAATTCCGCTCGTGAATCTTCAATTGTCGGGATGCGTATGCAATAACTTTCTTTCGTTGCATAAGAACACAACCAAAACCTTGTCACGAAGCGTCACAATATATTTCAAAATCATCGTTCCCTTCAGGTAACGATAAAATAGGTGCCGTGGTCAACTTCTTCTTGAGTAATTGAAATGCACTCTCCTGCTCAAAGGTCCATTCGTACTTCTTCCCTTTTTGTGTTAACGATGTCAATGGTTTAGCTATTCGGGAAAAATCTTGAATAAACCTTCTATAATAACAGGCTAAACCTAAAAATTGGCGTATCTGCGTTGGTGTCTTAGGAGTCTCCCATTTTTCAATGGCCTCAATTTTAGCTGGATCAACCTGAATTCCTTTGCTACTAACAACGTGACCAAGAAATTGCACTTCTTTCAACCAGAAAGCACACTTAGAAAATTTAGCGTATAGCTGTTCTTTTCTCAACAACTCTAATATTAACCTTAAATGCTGCTCATGCTCTTGCTCACTCTTGGAATAGATAAGAATGTCATCAATGAAAACAATAACAAACTTATCTAAATATGGACTACAAACTCGATTCATGAGGTCCATGAATACAGCTGGCGCATTCGTCAATCCAAACGGCATGACCAAAAATTCGTAATGACCGTAACGTGTCCGAAAAGCAGTTTTTGGTATATCTTCTTCTTTGACGCGTAATTGATGATAGCCCGATCTTAGGTCAATTTTCGAGTACACACATGATCCTTGGAGTTGATCAAATAAGTTGTCAATTCTCGGTAGTGGATACCGATTCTTGATAGTTAACTTATTTAATTCACGATAATCTATACACATCCTAAAAGATCCATCTTTCTTTTTAACAAATAGAATCGGAGCTCCCCACGGTGAAGTACTTGGTCGTATGAATCCACGATCCAGTAATTCTTTTAACTGACTCTGAAGTTCTTTTAACTCAGACGGTGCAAGTCTGTATGGAGCACGGGCCACTGGTGCAGCTCCTGGTACTAAATCTATTTGAAATTCTACAGATCTAAATGGAGGTAATCCCGGCAACTCTTCCGGAAAAACTTCAGGAAAATCTCTTGCCACAGGCACGTCGTTGATGCACTTCTCTTTTTCTTTCTTTTCGACTTTATTAACATGTGCTAAGATAGCATAGCACCCTTTCTTCAAGCACTTTTGAGCTTTCAAATAACTAATGAGTTTTAGCTTTGAGTTACCCTTCTCTCCATAAATCATTACTGGCGTTTTATCCTTACGAGGAATACGAATTGCCTTCTTGGCGCACACAACTTCAGCTCCTATTTTGGACATCCAGTCCATGCCGACTATTACATCAAAACTTCCTAATTCTACGGGTATCAAATCAATCTTAAATGTTTCTCCGGCTAAATTTATTTTACAATCACGGCAAATTTTATCGGCTTTAATTAGTTTACCATTAGCTAACTCAATCATGTACTTAGCATCTAGAGGTAATGATGAACAATTCAATTTAGCGTAAAAGTCTCTACTCACGTAACTTCTATCGGCACCAGTATCAAATATAATAGATACGGATAAGTTATTAATGGTAAACGTACCCGTAACAAGCTCCGGGTCTTCACACGCCTCTCTAGTATTAATAACAAATGCTCTTCCACGTGCAGATCCATTATTCTTCTCTGGATTCGGGCACTGGCTCTTATAGTGACCTTGTTTTCCACACCCATAACAAGTAATGGTAGCCAAAGCAGTTCTATTTGCATTGGTGGTAGGAGTCTTGGTACCATTTGTATTTGTAACGAGAGCCCTACAATCTTCAGCAAGATGACCCTTTCGATTGCATTTGTTGCATACCACATTACAGTAGCCAGAGTGATGTTTGTGGCATCGGTTACATAAAGGATTTTGTCCTTTGTAACCAAAGCTTAAACCACTACCCGCACCTTGCGTGATTTCTTGTTTCTTAAAAGATTGTTGTTGGTTACCTCGATCATAATTTCCATTCCACTTTCTTTTGTTACCTGATACCTTCACATCAGTATTGGATACATTCTTATCCATGATGACCTGATCCATTAGCTCGTTTGCCATGGTTATAGCTTCATGAATTGTCTTAGGTTTCGATGCTGTAACATTTGCCTTGACCTTTTTGCGCAAACCATCTTTGTACATTTCAATCTTCCGTTCTTCGGTTGGAACCAATTCAGGACATAGCAAAACTAATTCCATGAATCGCTGATTGTAGTTGGTGATTTCAGTACCAACAACCTTCAGGCTTCGTAATTCATCTTCCAACTTCCTAACCTCGTTCCTTGGACAATACTCGTTGATTAACATTATTTTGAATTCTTCCCATGGAGTATCATAAGCTACATCTCCTCCTACAGCCTTCACATAATTTTTCCACCACGTGAGTGCACTATCTTGTAAAGTGCACGATGCATACTTGGTCATGTCCTTTTCAACACAACCACTGATTTTAAACACAGTCTCCATCTTTTCTATCCATCGGGTTAAACCGATCGGTCCTTCTGTTCCACTGAATGATGAGGGCTTGCAAGCTTGAAAAGTCTTGTAGGTGCATCCTACATGAGGATTTGGGTTAACTGCAGCAGCTCTTGCAGCTTCGACCCATAACATTCTGTCGTTCACTCGCTGGTTGATGAATTCCTCGACTTCTTGTTCCGTCATTCGATTCAATCGCGCCATTTCCTAATGAAAGAAAATAATTATTCACATGGAATATTATAGATGTAGTGTGTATTTATAGTACATTATAGCTTGTTAACAATATGAACCAGGTATTATTATAAAAGCCTTTTCTTCTTATTAGCATTTTATAATTATATCTAGGGTAGTACCTACCCGTTAATGTTCATACTTAATAGCTTAGTACAGAACCAATTACTACCATCTAAATAATACTTAACCATGGAAAATTATTGCATTTCATACTTCACTATTTTACATATGCTTATCTTACATCGAACATTAAGAAAACCACACTAATAATATTATACAAAAACATTATATGATCCCATGGTTTAATACGGCAGCGCATCGTTTGGTCTATTTTCTAGGACGTTTAGGTTCAAGGAATGGCCTAACGCTTATCCTAGCTGTCTGCCTATATTTTGGCTGTGGGGCTGAAGAACTAGATGCCGGGATAGAACGAATAGGAATAGCGGGAATAGGGGTGGTAGTGTCTAGTGGAGTTGGTGCCACATCATCCTCACTAAACTCGGGATTTGAATTTTCTAATTCATTAGCCTTTCGTTTCTTTCCTAGTTCGAACTTGTCTTTTGTAATTTCCTGTATTTCTTCCTCGGGTTCACTTTCCTCCTCGGGTTCACTTTCCTCCTCGGGTTCACTTTCCTCCTCGGGTTCACTTTCCGGGTTCTCTATAGTCGGTTCATCCGGAATTTGTGAGTCTTCCCCAAAGATATTATTTTCGTCATCGGATAGGTTAATGACTGGAACACCATCTGAAGATTCTGGTTCGGAGTCGCTGAATGTGATAATAAGTTTTGAGCCCGACATCTATCACACAACAACTAACCCATTAGTACTACATAATATTTACATATAAATTTTAACCAACAATGATATGCAATGGTTGTTAAATCAGACCCGGTCAAAGTCCAGACTTACTAATGTATCCTAACGACTTATCAGTTAGACACACTAATGCAAACCTGGTTCGCTAAGACCACCGCTCTGATACCACATGTCATAACCCGTCCTTAACCATAAGAACGAGTTAGATAACGTATGATTTCATTGCGAGGTATTGACCTCTATATGCGACATTTTTAAAAGAACAACTGCATTTATTTTACATTACAAACCATAACTCTTATTTTAATACAAGCTTTAGACAATAAAAAGATGATTATCGTTTAGCGATAATCTTAGACTTACAAACTTTACATGTGATGATAACAATACGATTTCTAGCATATTTTACATTACAAATCCTCCGGTATGCAGTTTTATTTTTGACACAAATATGCATACTCAAGATCTTGTTTAAATTCAACATGTTGCAGCGGAAGCTTCTAATTATCATCTGAGAATGAACATGCTTAAAACGTCAACATAAAGTTGGTGAGATATAGGTTTAATACCGGCGGCAATATATATATATAGACCACAAGATTTCATATATAAACATTTTAATAAAAATATTCTAAGTGGTTGAGCACTTGGTAACCATACTTAACATTTAATCATGTCGCATATTCCCTTTATTATGAAATCTTACTACACCGTACCAAGTGTAGTCATGAAACGAAGTACTGTGCAACCGTTGAATACTGGTCGTCCAGTCCGGTTGGGGTTGTCAGGCCCGATAGATCTATCAACAGGATTCGCGTTTACACTACCGCTGTAAATAATAGTTACCAAGCTACAGGGAAGTATGCCAGTGGTACAACTCAACGTAGAATATATTTTTCAGTTACTTGTGTCCATAACGTAAACATAAAATACATGTATTCTCATCCCGAAATACTTAGAGTTTAAAAGTGGGACTATATACTCACTTTTGCCTTGAAGATATATATATTTTGACTTGGTCTCCGGTTGATATCACGAACCTAACCATATATAGTTTATCAATATATTTCCATTTTAAACAATCGTCACATATATATACTTATTATACTTTTAATAGTTTTAATAATTTCTTAGTCCGTAGTTAGCAGTCCGATGTTAGTAATTCAATTTTAATGGTTCATATTTAGGTGTTTAATAAATAAAACCCCCATCGAAATAAATAAAACCCCATCATATTTGTATTGGTCGGGATTAATCTTGACCCACGGTACCGGTGTTGTCAAATGACGTGTTGCGTACATAAAGTACCGGTGTTGTCAAATGACGTGTTGCGTACAATCATGGGATCTTATGATTAATCTTCTCGTATTGTTTACGGGTGGTCCTGAAATATATAAAATTAAATTATGAGTACATATATATAAAATATCATGTTATTTTAGAAAGATGTGATTCATTTAATTTTTCTCCAACTATTTTCGTGGCTAAACTAGTTTTGGATATCCGATCTTGTTTTGGTCATAGTTTCTTCGTTACAACTCCGTTTTCGTTGGTTCAACTTGCCACTTCCTTGGATCGAGTTCTTCTTTAAGACTATGAACTGTAAATACCTTAGTTTGTATTCGAAATCACAGGTCATAGGTCAAACTTTGGTGAAACTTATGAAGTTAATCCTTTTCCCTTATGTAAACAACATTAAATGATTATTTTTCTAAAAATACTTATACTTTGAGTTAAATCATGAAATTTTTATGTGTTATCATATTCATAGTAAATATCACTTTTCCAGAAAATAAACCTCCAATTCAAGGTTCAAAATAGTTTTTAATTATCCAACCCAAAACCGCCCCCGGTTGCACTCCGACGTCGTAAAAACAGTTTTTAAGGTGTTCTTTGAAAAACCAAGTTATACCTTGTTAAATTAGCATATATTTATGATATATTACATGTCTTGAAGTATTTTAAAAGTTAAGTTAGAAGGATCTATTTAGTTTGCAAACAAGTTTGAAAATATTCAAACTATGTTCTTGTTGTTAAAATTTTATACCATAAAATAAGATAGCTATATATATATGAATCGAATAAGGTTATGAACAAAGTTACTACCTCAAGTTACTTGGACAAGATTGCTGTAAAAGAGGAATAAAAACCTAGAACCAAAAGAGTGATGGAATTGGATGAAAGATTGGAAGTAAACTTGTGTTCTTGGAAGGATTCTTGAAGTGTTTTTGTAAGGGTTTTCTTATGATGATTAAGTGATGTTTTTGGAACTAGATCTTCATGGTTGTGAGCTGAGATGGTTAAGGGGTTTAAGGCTCATAAGTGTGTGTGTTTTTAGCTAGAGAATTGAAGTAAAAATGAATCAAAATGATGATCCCCCATGGCTCTTAAAAAACGTGAATGGGGGGGAACCAAGACAAAATTTTAGTTTGTAATTTTATGTATTTAGTCAAGAAATCATACAAAAGTAATTACCTTATACATAAGGAATGAACAAGGGCTGGTTGGTGGTGATTTGATGTGTATTTACCAATAGTAAATACGTATAGAAGCTAGGTATGATACGAGTACATATACTCTAGATATACGTATAGAAATCTTGTGAAAACGGAATGAGAATTCAAATATAGCTATCTTTTGTGAATATACTTATATGGTTTTATGTATTTAAGTCCTTAAAAAGTGATTAAATACATTATATATACGATATATGTATAAACATTATAGGTCATAAGTATTTATGTCAAATAACGTTACGTATGGTTATCGTTTTGAAAACTTAAGTTAGTAGTTTCAAAATATACTTATAACTTATTGTTATTAATACAAAATGAGATATTAAAACATCCATAAATCATGTTAAATATGTATATATACATATATATACACAAACGTATAATTATCATATATTATATAGTTCGTGATATCATCGGTCAAACTAGACGGTCAAACGTTGTGTAAAACTCTTTTCGAAAACATAAGTTTCAATAATTTGGATTGCTTATCATGTTGGTAAGGTTTAATTTATATAAATATTAATCTTATAAGTATAAATTGATCGAAAAAGTCCGGGTCATTACAACTACTAACTTAAAGATTTCGAAACGAAACATTCATGTAACGATTATCGTTGTAACAACATTTAAATGTATATATATCATATTAAGATATATTAATATATCATAATATCATGATAATATAATAATTTAACATCTCATTAGATATAATAAACAATGGGTTAACAACATTAAATGAGATCGTTAACTTAAAGGTTTCAAAATAACACTTACATGTAACGACTAACGATGACTTAACGACTCAGTTAAAATGTATATACATGTAGTGTATTTAGATGTATTTATATACTTTTGGAAGACTTCAAGACATATATCAAAACACTCATACTTAACAAAAATGGTTACAGTTACTTTCCCATTCTTTTTTCATCAAGAATTCTAGTCGTATTCATACCCGTATTATACACAGCTTCTAGACGTACTTACTATGGGTATATACCAATAGGAACTAGCATGGGATTCTACTCTTGATTATATCATGCACGACTAATCAATTTTAACTTCTACCATGAACTAGTCAACTAACTAGAACTCCTTTTAACCCCACTCACCACTCACCACTTACCACTCATCATTCACTCCATTTCACTTCCAATTCTCTTTCTAATTCTCTCTCAACACACACACACACACACACACACACACACACACTTATGAATGAATTTTTCTAGTAGATAATCATCATCTTCATCAAAAATTACTTCAAGAATCAAGCTATAATCATCTTAGGAAGAACACTTCAAGAACACTTCGAAAATCTTTTCAAGTTTACTAGTTTACTTCCAAGCTTTCTAATCCATTCCAAGTAATCATCTAAGATCAAGAAACCTTTGTTATTTATAGTAGGTTATCTTTCTTATTTAAGGTAATATTCATATTCAAACTTTGATTCAATTTCTATAACTATAAACTATCTTAATTCGAGTATAAATCTTACTTGAACTTGTTTTTGTGTCATGATCCTACTTCAAGAACTTTCAAGCCATCCAAGATCCTTTGAAGCTAGATCATTTCTTGTTACTTCCAGTAGGTTTACCTACTAAACTTGAGGTATTAATGATGTTCATAACATCATTCGATTCATATATATAAAACTACTTTATTCGAAGGTTTAAACTCATAATCACTAGAACATAGTTTAGTTAATTCTAAACTTGTTCGCAAACAAAAGTTAATCCTTCTAACTTGACTTTTAAAATCAACTAAACACATGTTCTATATCTATATGATATGCTAACTTAATGATTTAAAACCGGAAAACACGAAAAACACCGTAAAACCGGATATACGCCGTCGTAGTAACACCGCAGGCTATTTTGGGTTAGTTAATTAAAAACTATGATAAACTTTGATTTAAAAGTTGTTCTTCTGGGAAAATGATTTTTCTTATGAACATAAAACTATATCCAAAAATCATGGTTAAACTCAAAGTGGAAGTATGTTTTCGAAAATGGTCATCTAGACGTCGTTCTTTCGACTGAAATGACTACCTTTACAAAAACGACTTGTAACCTGTATTTCCAACTATAAACTTATACTTTTTCTGTTTAGATTCATAAACTTCAGTTCAATATGAAACCATAGCAACTTGAAACACTCAAAACGGATTTAAAACGAAGAAGTTATGGATAAAACAAGATTGGTTAATTTTTCTTGATTGTAGCTACGTGAAAATTGGTAACAAACCTATTTTAATCATATCCTAGCTAACTCGTTTTATATTATACATGTATTCTAATATATTATGTAATCTTGGGATACCATAGACACGAATACAATGTTTTGACATATCATATCGACCCATCTATATATATATATATATATATATATATATATATATATATATATATATATATATATATATATATATATATATATATATATTTCGGAACAACCATAGACACTCTATTTTCAGTAATGTTGGAGTTAGCTATACAAGGTTGAGGTTGATTTCAAAATATTATATATACTTTGAGTTGTGATCTAGCATGAGGCTTGTATACACGAGGTCGTGGATTGATTCGAGATAATATATATTGCTTTATTGTCTGTACATCTAATTGTGGACAACTAGTTGTAGGTTACTAACGAGGACAGCTGACTTAATAAACTTAAAACATTAAAACGTATTAAAAATGTTGTAAATATATTTTGAACATACTTTGATATATATGTACATATTTGTTATATATTCGTGAATCGACCAGTGGCCAAGTCTTACTTCCCGATGAAGTAAAAATCTGTGAAAGTGAGTTATAGTCCCACTTTTAAAATATAATATTTTGGGATGAGAATACATGCAGTTTTGAAAAATGATTTACAAAATAGACACAAGTATTGAAACTACATTCTATGTTGAATCGTTATACCGGATATCGCCCTTGTTGAACTTGGTAACCTAAGAATTGGTGTTTATTATAATTGCCACCAATTGACGCGAATCCTAAAGATAGATCTATGGGCCATTGACAAGCCCCAGTCAGAGAATTTGAACTGCTTTAGTACTTCGATATTTATATATGGGGATATTCTAGATGCATTTGTCAATGTTGGTTACCAGGTGTTCAACCATACGAATGGTTTTTATGCAGATTGCATGTTATTGAAAGATGAAATCTTGTAGTCTATTATTACAATTTGATATATAGGTTAAACCTATAACTCACTAACATTTTTGTTGACGTTTAAAGCATGTTTATTCTCAGGTGATTATTAAGAGCTTCCGCTGTTGCATGCTAATATATGGACAAGATTTGGTGTCAGCATGCTTGTATAATATTGTTTAAAACTGCATTCGAGATTTACTTTGTTGTAACATATTAATATTGTAAACCAATATGTATTGGTAGTGTGTAAGTGTGATATTTTTAGATTATCATTTCTGATAATCTAGGTGGTGTCCTTTTAACCTTGTCGATAAAATAAAGGTTATGGTTTGTTTTAAAAACAAATGCAGTCTTTGAAAAACGTCTCATATAGAGGTCAAAACTCGCAACGAAATCAATTAATATGGAACGTTTATAATCAATATGAACGGGACATTTCATTATATACACAAACTCCAAACTTCTCATTAATTTTCAATCTATACTAGATTCATGATGATAACAAAGTTGAATGTAATTAAACGGTTAAGATAGTAACTTACAATAAGCGTAATTTTTGTAATTCCGCTTGAAACTAAAGATTTGTGTGTAGTAAATTTTGTTTGTGAAAAACATATTTAAAGGGAACATATGTTATTCGAAAAAATTAACAAAATCTGAAAAAAAATTAACATGAAATCTTATGCATTCAACAATGGACCCCTAAGTCACATGACACAAGGACCTGCTTGTGTGTTGCGTATCTAAGATATTACCCATGATTGAATCAATCGCAAGATGCACGCTAGAAAGTGCGTCTTTAGGATACAAACCTGTTTACCCAACCCGTATATCCGACCCACACACCCGTATACCCGGTCCGAGGAATTTTAATAATTATTTAATGTAAAGTTTTAGTATTAGTATTATATTGTCAATATACGAAAGATTTCTCTTATTTGTTTTGAAAACGAGTATAATTTTATTCAATATAATCATATACAACAAGTTTTCGAGATTTGATATTTTATATACTTTGTGTATTTGAGTATTTTAGAAACTTTTAAATGAACTTTTTGTATGTGATATTTTATAATACTTAAAATATGAAGTAGTTAAGTTATTTTTCGATATTTTGATTTGGTAACTTATTGAAAAATAGATACATAATGACTAATCGGATATACCCGTTTACTCGTGAGGAAACCTGAAACCCGATAGTATGTAATTAAGTAAATGGGGACTCGACGGGTTTCGGGCCGAGTTTGGGGCGGGGTTTCTTAATCGGGTCCGGGTCCGGGATTACCTAAACCCGACTCAAACTCGAACCGATGTCATCCCTAAGCGTCTTGCAGTTTGTGAGTTCGAGGGACAAATTTGTCACTTTATAATCAAAAAGTAAACTGTTATCAACACTCCAGAAAAAAGACAAAACGATTAATATCCTAGATTTGTTTGCTAAATAATATTAAACTGAAGCTTAGGGTGTGTTTGGGTGAAACTAGCTGGAGCTGGAGCTGGAGCTTATGAACTGGAGCTGGAGCTGGAGCTGGAGCTTATTTTTAAAGTTGGAAGCTGGAGCTTATTATTTTTTATAAGTGTTTGGTAAACTAGCTGGAGCTTATTTTGTAGTTCATAAGCTCTACTTTTTTTCATAAGCTACTAGAAGTAGCTTATTTTTCTAGAGCTTATGATTTTCATAAGCTCTATTTTTTATGTCTACCAAACAAAACTTATTACTTGGAGCTTATTAAAATCATAAGCTCAAGCTCTTATAAGCTCCCATAAGCTCTCATAAGCTCCTCTACCAAACACACCCTTATACTGTAAAAAATGTTTTAAGTTCACAATAAAATACTCACTCAAATACACTCTTACTAATTTAGAAAGAAGGTTTAAAATTGCAAGAAAGTGAACAGAGGTTTTTGATGAAAATAAGAATGAAGGTGAATGGAGGTTGGGACAATTTTTATCTTTTATATGTAGGGTCAAATTATTTTATGATATTATGTTTGTTTTCCGGGTATGTTTGAAAGAAACTAGTAGGAGTAGAGATTATGGCTAAAGCTTATAGTTGGAGCTGAAATTTATCATAAGCTCTTCTTTTTTCAAGAAGCTAGTTCTATAAGTTTATTTTTCTAGAGCTTTTTGTTACATAAGCTCTACTTTTGATTCTATGTCAAACAAAACCTATGACTTATAACTTGTTAATATCACAAGATTAACCTCTTATAAACTCTCATAAACCCTTATACGCTCATCGGTCAAACACACTCTCAAGCTGAAGATTATAAAAGACAGGGCCCAAATATAAGCCAAAAATTATAAAAAAAATATGGGCTTTTATCTGTTCCATTTATATATTTTATGTATTCAATTTTAATATAATAATAATTAAAGCATTAAAATGAATTAAATAATAATTAAAAGTAAAATAATATTGGTATATGTGTAAACAATCTATACTATCATATAAATTTCTAAAATGATGATATCATAAATAAGAATAATTCAAGCTTATAGAAAAAATCTAAGCCTCCATGATTATATCATTAAAATAATAAATTCCATTTAATAAAAATATTAACATGTTAATCGTATAATATATGAAGCATTATGTACAACCTTATAATAAAACATCACATGACTATATGTACAATGTTTGAAGCATTATGTACAACTTTATTGTAAAACACTTCCATAACTATATGTAGAATATTTGAAGCATTATGTAAAACCTTATAATAAAACAACCTTGTGATCATATATACAAACTTTAAAATAAATTGTACAATCTTTTACAAAACACTCCATGAACACACGTATAAACTTTGAAGCATATTGTACAACATTCATATAATAATACGGAGTAGTATTTTAATTTTGAAAAAATTTCAAGAGACATTTGTTATTACTAATAATTATTATTAAAAATATAAAAACTATTTTTTAAAGCAAACTTTATTATTATAATTATAATTATTATATTATAATTATTATTATTATTATTATTATTATTATTATTATTATTTTTTAAATATGCGTTCTTTTTATGAGATTAATTACGTTACATATGTATGTGATATACATGTTTCACTAAAAAGTTGTAATGTAAGCTTTTATAACAAAGAAAATAATAATCGTTGTGAAAATTAAAAAATGGTGCTGAGAGAATAAATGTAGTTCATGCATTCTTATCAAATTAAGTATATCAATATGTCTGTAAAAAGAACGACACGTTTCTTAATCGATATCCTTGGTTTCACGGTTCATAAAACTAAATGACTTTAGTATTTACATTCACTTAATATCTAAATATATCATTAAATTGTTTTTTTTAAACAAACCCGTGGTTCCACATGTCATTCTACTAGTATATAAATAATTAAGAAACTTGAAAATTTCATTAAAAAGTAACTTTTTTACCTAACTTTTCAATAAAATATGACATATTTCATTTCGACTATTTAAAGTATTGTTCATTAAATTTTAATCCAACAAAGGAGTATCGTTATCTTTAAGTTAAAACTCCGTTAAAAAGTTAATGGTACAAACATTAGCATAATGAAACTACCAGGAATATTGGCATAATAAAACCACCACAAACTGTTGTCAAATTTTGGAGTTTAAAGAAGATCTAAAAAATCAATTCGCACAAGAAAAAAAACGATAAACTTGAAGATCCACCTCCTAAGACATCTCAAAGTGATTTCAAATAGAAAGAAACAAACTATGATACAGTGGTGAAAGTGGTGCGATAGAAACTGTCGGGACAAGGTGATAATAACAGCGGTGGTGGTTATTATATGACGGTGACACTAGCAACGACGATAGTTAGATATCTTGATTGTGAACCGGAGATTGTGATATCAGTATTAATTTGAGCTTGTAAACCTCAAATTTGGGGTTTATTTAGATTTTTCTTTTTTGACAAAATTAAAGTCTTGAACCTAAAATTCTTATTTCTAGCTAAAAATGAGATGGTGATACACTCCCTTTATCGTTAACAATCGAGGGTGAACATGTGGGGAAATATTAGTTATTTAATTTTTTTTCTTTCTAATTTTATTATCAAATGTTAATAAAAATATGTTTATCAAATGTTAATATAATATAGTGTATCGCTACTTTTTAAATGAAATTATAACTTAAAAGTAATGATACTTATTAGTTTGTTAAGATTTGTTAAAACAATCATTTAAATAATCAGTTTTAATGGAAGTATGTTAAATTTTAAGAGAAATCGAGATAAAAAGATTTTTTTTTTTTATCAATTTTCTCTCAACAAAATGGCATTTATGCCAGTGAATCTGTGATGTCCCCTTCGTGGCCAAGAAAGATCAAGATTAAATAACACGAATCAGATAAACAAAAGCTCACAGCTTTTTTTTTTTATTTCAACGAAATTAAATATCAAAAACTGAGTTTGAAACGTGCTGGTAACAGAACATAAATAGGAAACTAATCCCTTATTCAACGGGAATTCAAAACTAGATAAACATGAAAAGAAAAGTTGTTGTAGAACAAGTCCAACTCTGTGCACTCTTATCCAAAGTCTGCCTTGAGCCCAAAGTTACAATTAACCAAAAAGTCTCCAAATGTTATCGGGCCTGTTGGGTCAGCGCCACTTCTGTTGTCATCCTTGAATCTGCCATTATCCACAAGCCCATTAGCCTTCCTTCCCGAGTCTACATCATCCTCCCCCCCTTCGGAAAGACTCGTCCTCGAGGCTACATCGTTGTCACCAACATAAGGAGATAAGTCAGCAACGTTAAATGTGGCCGATACGTTATAATGACCCGGGAGATCGATCTTATAGGCGTTGTCATTTATACGCTCCACAACACGAAAAGGACCATCTGCTCGAGGCTTCAACTTACCAAACCGACCCGCGGGGAACCGTTCTTTACGTAAATGAATCCATACTAAATCCCCCACCTTGTAAACAACCCGCTTGCGATGTTGATTTGCACGCCTCTGATAGACTTGAGTTTGTTGCGTAAGACGATCATGAACACGCCTATGTAATGCTTTAAATTCCTCAGCCCTATCTAAACCAGCTTCGTCTTCTTGAGTAGCGATGGGTCGAGGTAACATGTCCAATGGGGTGAGAGGGTTAGTACCATAGACAATCTGAAATGGACTGCAGCCCGTGGTTCGATTAACTGAGCTATTAAACGCAAACTCAGCCTGAGGTAACACAAGATCCCACTGTGTCGGACGCTCACCCACCAAACTACGCAAAAGATTACCAAGGCTACGATTAATGACCTCGGTTTGCCCATCCGTTTGTGGGTGGTGCGAGCTACTAAATTGGAGCTTAGAACCAACACGCGCCCACAAAGTCCTCCAAAAATGACTTACAAACTTGACGTCGCGATCAGATGTTATTGTCATTGGTACCCCATGTAGGCGAACAATTTCGGCAAAATATAACCGAGCAACCTGACTAGCATCAAATGTCTTTGCACAAGGCACAAAGTGTGCCATTTTTGAAAATCTATCGACGACCACCATTACCGAGTCTTTGTGTCGAGCGGTACGAGGTAACCCGAGTACAAAGTCTAGACTAACATCCTGCCAAGGCGCATTTGGTACTGGCAACGGAGTATACAGGCCTGTATTGCTCCCATGTGTCTTAGCTATGTGGCACGTACGACAGCGAGACACAACTTTGTTTATATCATGTACCATACGAGGCCAATAGAACCTACTGTTGACCAATGATAAAGTCTTATTCATCCCAAAATGACCTGCCATTCCACCAGCGTGACTTTCTAAAATTATCGAATCTCGGAGGGAACTGTTAGGAACACACAATCTGGAACCCCGAAAAAGAAAACCTCTTGCAGCGAATATGAACCAAATGGAGTAACGTGACACTTGAGCCAAATATCTTTGAAATCGGTGTCATCAGAATACAAGGACTTCCACGTGTCAAATCCCATAATCTTAACATGGAGAGTGGAGAGTAAGGAGTGGCGGCTGCTTAATGCATCCGCAACCTGATTATGCTTGCCTGCTTTATGTTTAATAACAAACGAATACGACTGTAGTACCTCCACCCAACGAGCATGTCTCGGGCTCAACTTATGCTGTCCATGTATGTACTTCAATGATTCGTGGTCAGAAAACAATACGAATTCTGCAGGCAGAAGATAATGTCGCCACGTTTCAAGACACCTCACAATAGCATAGAATTCGCGATCATAAGTAGAGTAGCGCCGACGAACATCGTTCAACTTTTCACTAAAAAATGCTACCGGCCGTTTATTTTGACTCAACACGCCACCAATACCTACACCTGAAGCATCACATTCAACTTGAAAAACGTCAGTAAAATTTGGTAAAGCGAGTACAGGTGCTTGTGTTACCTTTGCCTTCAAATCATTAAACGCTTGAGTGGCGGCTGGTGTCCATGAAAAAGAACCTCCCTTCATGCACTCTGTAACAGGTGCTACAACGCTACTAAAATTCCGTATAAAACGACGGTAGAAGGAGGCGAGGCCATGGAAACTTCGAACCTCGTGAAGGTTCGTGGGTAAAGGCCAATTAAGAATAGCCTCTATTTTCGCAGGGTCCATTCGAATTCCATGATTTGCAATGATATACCCTAAAAAGGTGACCTCTGATGTAAGAAAATGACATTTAGCACCATTTGCATAAAGCTGTTGCTCCCTTAAAACAGTAAATACTTGATGAAGATGAGCCAAGTGTTGGTCAGTGGACAAGCTATATACAAGTATATCGTCAAAATAAACAACCACAAACTTGCCAATGAAATTGCGGAATACCTGATTCATCAAACGCATAAACGTGCTAGGAGCGTTCGAGAGTCCGAAAGGCATGACCATCCATTCGTAAAGCCCATCACGTGTTTTGAATGCCGTTTTCCACTCATCCCCCAACCTCATACGAATTTGATGATATCCGCTCCGCAAGTCAATCTTAGAGAATACAGTCGCACCACTTAGTTGGTCAAGTAGGTCATCAAAACGAGGAATTGGAAACCGATACTTGACTGTTATTTTGTTCACCGCACGGCTATCGATGCACATTCTGAATTTGCCTCCTGATTTCGGCACTAGCAAAGCTGGAACAGCACATGGACTCATACTTTCGCGAATGAGGCCTTTATTCAACAACTCGGTGACTTGTCTTTCAAGTTCAGCGTATTCCGTGGGATTCATCCGATATGCAGGTTTATTCGGAATAGTAGCACCTGGTATAAAATCTATGTGGTGTTGTATCTCACGCATTAAGGGAAGTCCAGGAGGTATTTCAAAAGGAAGCACATCTGCGAATTCTTCCAACAATGGCTTAACTTCAGTGGGAATATGAGTACTTTTTTCGTTCTCTTCCTCCACAAGCAATGCGAATATCAGCGGGCTGTGAGTGCAGTTTCGCACCGCTGTAAGCACTTCACTTTTGTTAAGAAAAAATGACGAGTCATCCTCTTTTACAGACCTAACGTCGAGTGGTGCTAACGTGATGTGTACTCCGTCTTTAGTAAAAGAATACGTATTGCGATACCCGTCATGTTTGGTTTTCCTATCGAATTGCCATGGACGTCCCAATAGAATGTGACATGCGTCCATCGGGATAACTTCACACCAAATTTCATCAGTATACCTCTTCCCGATTGAAAATTTTACAAGACATCGTTTATTAACAGTGACATGACTCCCTTTCTTTAACCACGTCAACTTGTAAGGTTCCGGGTGCTCTTCAGATTTCAACCCCAATTTCGTGACCATTTCAGTGGAAACAACATTTTCACAGCTACCTCCATCAATAATCAGGTTACATATTTTCCCATGGGAGGTTACCTTAGTACGAAAAATATTATTGCGAAGCCATGAATGATCATTGGTCAGATCAGGTGCTGTTTTGAGAGCTCGTTGAATGACCAATGCCTCTCCTTTATCCGGATATAATACTTCAGATTCATCCTGTTGGTAAACCGTGTCGTCCTCTTGCTCATCGTCTGTGTCATAAATTGGTGAAGAGAAATCATCCTGTAGCGTCACGGTTCGTTGGTTTGGGCAGTCTCTCCAGTAGTGCCCTAACCCTTGGCATTTAAAACATCTAGGTGTACGCCCATTATTCCCTGGTGCAGATGATTTAGAGGGCTGCTCGGTTTTACTTTTTTCGGGCAGTGTAGGTGAAGGTTTTGTAGCAGGAGTCACACGATTAAACACCACCTTTCCTTTACCTTTACTTTGTTGCT
Organism: Rutidosis leptorrhynchoides; assembly: GCF_046630445.1. Lineage (NCBI taxonomy): Eukaryota > Viridiplantae > Streptophyta > Magnoliopsida > Asterales > Asteraceae > Rutidosis > Rutidosis leptorrhynchoides. The sequence goes on along the minus strand of NC_092333.1, from coordinate 593,599,534 downwards.
TTTCTACCTTTAACGCAAGCCGACAAACATCATCATAGGTGTAGTAAGGTTGAAGACTTACTACATCCGCGATCTCAGGATTGAGTACACCCAAAAACCTCGCGATAATCTGCTCCTCTTCTTCAGAAATATCGCACCTCATACGCAGCCTGTCGAACTCATGAATCGTTTTTCCGACAGTGAGGCTACCTTGTTTTAAATTATGATAATCAAGAAAAGCTTGTTGACGGTGATTCTCGCATAAAAACTTCCGTTTTAAAAGTTTTTTCATCTTGCTCCAAGTTTCTACCTTTGATTTACGCTCGATAACTCTTTGTTTCTTTACGTGGTCCCACCATAAGGATGCGTGTTGCTTGAGTTTGATGGCTACGAGCTTAACCTTCAAATGTTCCGGTATGTCTTTGATGTCGAACACCCTTTCAACTGTACTTAGCCAATCCAGAAATTCATCTGGATGTACCGCACCTGTGAACTCGGGGATCTCTACTTTCATCCCAATACTTCTTAGTGGGTCCTGTTGGTAAGCCCTTCGGTCACTCCTGTAACGATCAGCAAAAGGGTTTATATCCTCCCACTGATCATTAGTTCTTTCCGAATCGTAATCCTCATAGCCTCCACGCTGATTGAATTCCAATTCGGCAATTCGTCTATTCAACCGGTCAATCTCAGCATCCCTAGGATCAACCTCACTGCCTCGGTCGGCGTTTCTGCGAGTTGATGTGCGATAGGATCCTCCACGATACATCTTTTTGGCCGAGACCCTGAACTCTGGATACCAAATGATGTCCCCTTCGTGGCCAAGAAAGATCAAGATTAAATAACACGAATCAGATAAACAAAAGCTCACAGCTTTTTTTTTTATTTCAACGAAATTAAATATCAAAAACTGAGTTTGAAACGTGCTGGTAACAGAACATAAATAGGAAACTAATCCCTTATTCAATGGGAGTTGAAAACTAGATAAACATGAAAAGAAAAGTTGTTGTAGAACAAGTCCAACTCTGTGCACTCTTATCCAAAGTCTGCCTTGAGCCCAAAGTTACAATTAACCAAAAAGTCTCCAAATGTTATCGGGCCTGTTGGGTCAGCGCCACTTCTGTTGTCATCCTTGAATCTGCCATTATCCACAAGCCCATTAGCCTTCCTTCCCGAGTCTACATCAATCTGCCTTCCATGTCCCGGGGCTATGGGCCATTTTGCGACGAGATTTTAACGAAAATTTCATTTTTTGGAGAAAAAGATATAGCGTCGGCTAATCGCGGTGAAGATCGCTGCAAAGGTTTGAGGAAAAATAAAAACAAAAAAAAATTAGAATAATTTTTTTTTTTGCATCCACTTGTTGCAGCGATCCATCGCCTCAAAAGGGTCGGTCTGAATTTTTTCAACGTTTGACGAAAATTAAATGAAAAAGAAAATAATTATACGCATTTGCAACGATTTTCTGACAAATTTCTCCGCAATTATTTGTTAACCCAAGCGCTGATAAAAAGGGCGAATTTTTTTGTCGTCTAACGTCACTTATTGCGGTGAAATTTGAGCGCCGCAAAAGGCATCGTTGCATGTTCTCCTTTTTCTAGTAGTGATATTCATCTAGTTAAATTACGGAGTATTAGATTACAGAGTTCAATTAATAACTTAATTAAAAGATGAATAATGATGGTGATGATATATCCATCACATTTTTAAAAATGTGGAAGTACTTGAATGCTTAAAAAGAACTTACATTGTCATAATCTCTAGTTATTCGAGTTCTGAATACTTCAAAAGAAGGATGGGGAAGTATATGAAGTTTTTCTTTCGAACGACGGAACTTTTATAATAAAACAAACATTCATTTTGAAAGGAGCTAGAAGAGTATTATAAGGGGTATAAAAGTCAAATGTTTCAATTAAAAACTACATTACCCCTGTATCTAAGTCACGCAAATGAAAAAAATTAATCGAATCAATAATACAACATTTTTCAAGGATACGTCGTTATGTAACGAGAAATTCTCGAATCGCCAAATCATCAAAAACGTAGCAACCATGATCGACATTAACCGTTTCTTCTCGTCACCCGCTCTATTACATACTTCAATCCGACTTTGAATTTCTTGCCACAATGCAAAACTTGGAATCAGAAATTAATCCGTGTGGAGATACCTTGCCAAACGGTAGTAGCTAAGTTATAAAAATGAATTTCCCGTGATTATTATTCAATACTCATCGGATATTTATAGTACGTATGTAAACCCTAATAAACATGTCAACCCTAACAGACCCAAGCCACAATCGGTCTTGGGTCTAACCTAATCCGTCTAACACTTCCCTGCAGTCCGAACGGCGAAATCGTGAAAGTTCAGACTGGAGCAAAACAATAAACATTAAATAAAGACATAAAAGAAACTTTTTTTTTTTTCATTTGTTGCACCGAATTGACTGATTTTGCTGATATCGTCGCGTATTGCTTGACTGCGTTTCCTTTTCCATAACGTTTTGTTTTATACGTCGTGACGTTTGCTTTGCCTAAGGATTGAGCAGGACTTGGGCTCTGTCGACGTAAACAATCTTCATCAACGCTGCAAATAAATTTTTTGACTCTATTCTCTTTTTTTTTCGGGGTTTGGAACCTAGTCAAGCTAGGCGGCTCATCCCCACGCCGATTATGATTACGAGAATAAAATTTAAAGAAAAATAAACAAATAAATACATAACAATCAGACGATTAACAAAAGAAAAAGATAGATGCGTGCTCCATATGAGCAGCTTCCATTATTTTTGGCCCAATAGAGATGGGTTGGTGATTGCTTGACCAATCATTGAATTGTAGGGGCGACCAAGAGATAATTCATGATAAAGTAGAAACTCGATTATTTAATAAACTCTCTAAGATAATATTTTTTGCCGGTTCCGACTCAGGGATAGGGTGATAAATTAATAATTCGATAAAATTATAAGATAATACAATTTTGATAATTTCTTTAGACTCATATAAAATATAAATTAATAATTCCTTATACAATACAGTATATAGCATATTACATGAATGATTTATGAAGGTTTCTTGAAAAATGACTCAATTGTCTTTTGTTTTTTGTTGAAATCAATTTCCCCTTGAATCTCGTCTCTAATTTTCCTTAGCATGGTAAGAACTTCTGGTGTTGTTTTCTCATAGCTCAACAAGAGATTATACAATGTGATTGCTGCTTTAATAGCTTCGTTTCGCGAAGGGGGCTCAATTGTATAAATTTCATCATCTTCTTTATCGATATCATCTTCATTAATTTCAATAACGCTTTCAATAATTTCTTCATCAGTCAACAACTGTGCAACTACATTTTCTTCTGGGTGAGTCAGAACATCTTCGACATCCATTGCATTGCGATAACCCAACTCTTTGTACATAAAGTGATACATTGAACACAAGAAGCATAATAAGGTGGGAGATTGAAGGTTTCTTTCAAATTGAGGCGTTCATTTGATATACATGCATTGTATACAATAATTAAGTGAAAGGTTGAAATGTGTTTGTAAACTAAGTATTCTACTATAAATTAATAATATATTAAGTAATATATAAATTATTAATTATTAATTTATCGATTAATTAATAACTCTTTTAATTAATAAATTTTGGTGGTCCCAAGTGTATTATTTTATAGAGTTTCTACTGTAGTTGCTAACATGGTTTCACATGGCGGTATTTTTTTTTTATTGTTTCATTAGGTAGAAAAAGAAAGAGGTGGAGAAAGATGAAAGAAAATACGGCTCCCTTATGCCATATTGGGTACGAGAATGCCGTGAATATTAGGGTTAGAGTGTTTTGACGGGGCGACACAGGTCTCGGGATGAGACTCTCTCTGATACCATGATAAACAATGAATTTCCCGTGATTATCATTCAATATTATTCAATACACATCGGATATTTATAGTACATATAGAAACCCTAATAAACATGTAAACCCTAACAGACCCAAGCTCACAATCAGTCTTGAGCCTAACCTAATCCGTCTAACACTAAGGACATACTAATAAAGTCGTCATCATTTTTTTTTTAAATCATCACAAATATATATTATATTTATATTAATAAGTTATACTACACTATACAACCTATTACGGAGTAAGATATAGATATATACATATACATTTGTAATGGAGTTATCAATAGTAATTGTGAAAACGTCACAATTACGATAGAATGTGGAAATATAGCGACTTGATAAAATCTGTTTAAGTATTTATGCCTATTAGACCATCTTTAACTATAACGGGTTGTTTTGGCGTGTCGATGGGTAGTGGCGGGATATTTGGCGGCAAAGCATTGTGGAGACAGGGGCGGGGCATCCGCCTCAGTTGGATTTTTTTTTTTTTTTTTAAAAATTTACATTAAAAAAATTATACTAAAAAAATTATACTAAAAATTAAATAAATTTTTGCACTCGCCCCATCTGTGGTCGGGTTCAAGTTTTGCCACGGGGCGTGCTGGTAAACTGATAAATGGGATGGTGTGTTAAGTGGCGTGTCGTGTTAAAATATGATTGAAGTTGTGTAAAAAAGGGATTTACAAATAAAAATGAACCAATTAAAAGTGCACGTCGACCAAACTGAACAACACGCCTTAAACTTTATGCGTGCAACCATCCAGCACGCCCGAGGAGCATACCCACTAGAGGCGTGCTCGTCCCTATCACGCCATCAACACAGTGATGGTCTTAATGAGTTTATTGAGAAATATATCATCATCGTAATGATTTTAGTTTGAAAAAGACATCCACACACTGACACAAATTATTTGTGGGAGGAATCTGGACATATCTCAAGGTTACATGTTGAAGTTAGTGCTTTTCATGTTTAATTTCTTTACCACCTAAACATTATGAATGACATGATTGCTTTTTATACGTCTATTATTAAAATCTAATTATTCTTTTACTATACTTAATTGGGTCCATCATCATATTACTTATTCAAATGCACGATACTAAAGAGATTCAGATATGATACTAAACATGCTTGTTGGCATATTGTTTGATTGATGATGTACCGAAGTAAGTATCTTTAATTTGATATAATAACAATTATTACAAAATGAGTTAAATAATATTTTATTTGGTCAAAAACAGTACATAGTTGCAAATCTGTACTATCTAGACGTGAAAAAGATCACGTACACCATTTTCCCTAGCCCAAAAAACAGTAGAGAGTACTTAGGATTAGGAAAGTGGTAGATTTTAAGCACTTTTTATAATGTACACCTAAAAAAATTGTGATGTACGAATCATCTCCATTTCAAAATGAACTAAAGATGGAATCAATCAATCAATAAATCAATTAGAAAAGATGCAAGTACAGAATTAGAAAGACAAGGTCTCCATATACGAAGGGCGATAACCTAACCCGAGGACTCAGAAGGTAACCTTGAAGATCATGAACCGTTTACCAAACAGTTGCATGGTTAATTTTATACAAGCATCTTTCGTACATTAAGCTACCATTTGGTACGTAGTAATAGAGGTCAACTTCAAATAAGCACTCTTCGAACCTAACCAAACGTTTAGACAGGGGCACAACGCGTATTGTGCTCCCATATGGTCATATGAACGATTTTAGATCATTAACTCGACCTTATTCATACACAAACAAAGTGTTCAAGCAATACCTTTATTTATTTATTTAATTTAATTTAAGCTCCATAAATAAAAATAACTAGCCACCTACATGTTATTATTACAAGGTCAACTCATAAAACAAGACACAACAAACATTACATGCATAGTACCCTTCTAATACTTGGTTCATCACGTCAATGAGACATGTACATGCAGAAATTAGCCCAGTTTCGTAGTCGTACTTACAACAACAATCGACCAAACTGTGACACTGCAGGTGATAAAAGTGACACCGAGTAATAGTGTGTCAAAAAGTTACAGAATTTTTATTTGTTTTAATAATTCCAAAGTGTTTAATTTAAATGATTTAAGAGCTCTATACACCGGCCACACCTTTCGTGTTTCAACTTATTTGACCAGTTCCTACCTGAGCTAATTTTCTGTATTTGACTTGTATGAGGTAAAAACAACCCAAATCAACCAACTGACGCATAAATGGGTCAAAATGGTCACCTTCACAAACTATGCAGCCGAGTTCGCGTAAAAATACTCAATTGGATACACATTTTAGTTTTGCCACAAGGTATGGCACACTGATATCAGCCACAAGTGTTTTGTCTTGTACTGCAGGTATCGTAAGAAAACTGCAGTAGTTGACCAAACATAAAGTCCAGTTGACCAAGTATATAGCAAAATTATTCTAACGAAAAAACACTAAAGCATTGTAAAATTTACCGGGAAATGGGAACTGCGAAGACAACAATTTATACCCGAAATAATAAAACCATAATGTTCTCAAACTCATCAGTACAGCTGGTTCTGGCTACTTGTAACGGACCAATTTTTTAACAACCCCTTTATAACTGCACTCGAGATTTTAGGATCTTTCTTTATGAACTGAACCACACAATAAGTTAGTTGATGATGATAAATACCCACAGACTTCAGTTTATGTAACGGAACAAGTGCGCGTAACAAAAGCATATTGTGTTCTTTATTTAATGGCAACGCGAATCCACTAATGACAGTACCAAAAATCTCCAATATGTAATTCTGCTATCCCGTTGTGTTTTTCAGTTTCAAAAACAAAACGGTATATCATGTTACTCATAATCATCCGAATAAAGGGTCTATGAACCATTAATTTACAATAAACCCTATGTAGAATTGATTTCAAACAGGCTCTTTCTCTAGGATAAAAATAGTTTTCAAAAAAGATGATTCACTCAGATGTACGTGACTTAACTAAGTTATACCATGACACTGCTGCAAAATGTGTTAGTAGTTACAGACAGTGGCGGACCTTAGTGCTACCCAAAGAGGGTATCCGCCCCACCTGGATTTAACGGGAAAAATTTTTTGCACTAAAAAAGAAAATTTTACTAAAAAATAAGGTTTTTATTAGTGTTTATCCCCGCTGAAAATGAAAAATTTATTAAATTTTCGCATCCGCCCCATCTATCTTTGAATTCAAGTTCCGCCACTGATTATAAATATAATATATAAGCATAGTCATATACAGATGAAGTGGAGGGAGATGATATACATTACTCTTGAAACAACACGAGAATATATAACAATTTAATAAATAAACATATAGAAACTGATACATGAACATACAAACCAGGAAAAAGAAAGAAAGAAAAAAAAGATTATGGTTGTCAAATAAGATAATATGAACGCATAGAAGTTGTATATATAAGTACATTTATTTGTTCAAGATATTAAATATGATGTAATGACCGAAAAGAGCAGACAGACTAATTGTTGACCGTATTCACGTTGTTAAATTAGATGAAGCGTACCTCAAGCATCCAACCCATATACTTCACATTGTTAACATGTTGGTTGACATCCATATCACTCCACCTTGGCTGCAATCATGCATATTCATGTGAAAAAATGAACCAGAAGTCAAAAATGGCGACTAAAATTGTTATATGATCTTTATTAGTAAAAGATTAAGGTTCACATACAGTTAAACCATTGCGAACATAGTCAGCAGTGGTTTCTTCGAGTTTACTCAACTTTCTGCCATCATCCACAACTGGAGGTGCATCTACAAAGTAATGCTTGATTTCACCTCGAACTTCAACCAGAATAAACCACTAAAAAGTTTTGACGAATAATTCAACTACTCTGTATAAAACAACATACGTGCAAATTATTCATTAACGTTTATATTGATGCAGTACGATCAGCCCCTATTTCATACTACCCAATAGAAAAGTTTTAACTAAAAACAAGCCCATCATGCACAATTCTCCCTAACCCAAGAGGATCCAAATCAGCTAGCATATCAGGCCGTTAGTCTTCCATTCCAACATCATCCACTGTTTCTCAGCAGCCAAGAATATCGTCGTGATCGCAGCAAGAAGCATACTCCAATCAGTCAACTCATTAATAAATGTTCATGGAGCATGTGAATTTAATTACTACAGGTAAAAATGATTTAATACTTCCTTGAACACCTATGTCAAATACCTACGTCTTTAAAAATTACAATATATAATTTATATACACTCAGCTGCTCGCTAAACCTACATTTTCATTAATAGCACGCACAGCTGACAAATTGAAATTAAAAACAGTTCGACATAACACCAATTGTAGATTAGAAATTTAGCAGACTACCTATATCTCCCAACCACAATTATTCAACAAAAAAACAAATTCAAAGTTCAGACTTCACAAACGTTATTGAAAAATAAAACTGATATACGTTGCAATCAGAAGTCAATTAACTTAAGCAACAATACGTAAATTCATTCGGAAATCACTAGTTAAATATCCTCTAACAACCAATTAAAAAGAAAAAAAGAAAAAAACATTAGATTCACAAACTTCAGCACGCATAAAATTCGTTAGATTCACAAACTTCAGCACGCATAAAATTCGTTAGATTCACAAACTTCAGCTGGCATAAAATTCGTAGCTGTACAACACGTATGCAAATTGCGAATATATACCTGTACGTCTAATGTCGATAATATGTACACAGATGTTGAATTAAGTGATCGATGTTGCATTTTGAATATGTCAATAAGGTGAAATATTATTTAGGATCACTAGTCGTTGGTCTTTATTTTTTATTAGTATTCCTTTTATTGTGCTATGATCCGACTTGTATGGGATATGGCTAGACTAGTTCTTTTTCTGTTTGATGTGGTGCTATATAAAGCACTTGTTTATCATTAATAAAGAAGAGCATTTTTGGCTAGAAAACGTGTTATAGCAAACACTATAGTTTATCACTTCAATTGGTATCAGACCAGGTGACACGGGTGTAATCATTGTGGCAACGGCGGTTCAAATCGGGGTGACTTTGGACGTGACCAGGGGAAGAGGTCGGGTGTCCGGGAAAAGTTGAGATGTAAATGAATGGGTCCAGGGTAAAAAGCCACGTTATATGATACGAGTGCATGAACAAACCGATTACGGGGGTGATTGTTGGAGCTAATCGGTTAGAGTTTGTCCCACATCGGAAAGTGAAAGAAACAAATGTGCATATATAAGCTTATGGGGACCTCTCTCTATCACCAATTAGTTTTAGAGAAATGTGAAACTCATGAGCTTATATGTTGTACATGGTGATTTTCATGACCCGTTCTAATCCATCTGGACGAATACATTACATTTGATTACATCGCGAGGTACTTGACCTCTATATGATACATTTTACAAACATTGCATTCGATTTTAAAAGACAATCTTTCTTTACAACGAAAGTTGACGGCATGCATACCATTTCATAATATATCCAACTATAATTGACTTAATAATAATCTTGATGAACTCGACGACTCGAATGCAACGTCTTTTGAAATATGCCATGAATGACTCCAAGTAATATTTCTAAAATGAGCAAATGCACAGCGGAAGATTTCTTTCGTACCTGAGAATAAACATTTGACTCCAAGTAATATTTCTAAAATGAGC